>NC_044310.1:152379761-152577261 GCF_007474595.2 Lynx canadensis | reverse complement strand
GGCATCAAGTAGAATACACGGCAAGGTGTTGCCTTAGTAATGGGCAGAAGTTAGCCCTAGACTAAAGATGGCTCTGGCTCTACCTAGCAAAATTTAAAAGCAAGACTATAAAATCAAGCTGTTTCCAAGTAACTTAATTGAGGTCCAGAACAAACCTCAAGAGTATTTACAGCAATATAAGTGTTTCTAGCACCCAAGAAAGTGCAGTTCACAATGTCTGTCATCCAATCAAAAATTCCCTGACATGCAAAGAAGTAGGAAAATATGACACATGGGAGAGAGAAAAAAAATAATAAAAGTAGGTCCAGAAATGACACACATGGTATAATTAGTACACAAGGACATCAAAAGTTATAGGCATACCTGAGAGACCATAGTTCCAGACCACCAAAATAAAGCAATTATCACAATAAAGTGAGCCAAATAATTTTTTTGTTTCCCAGTGCATACAAAAGTTGTGTTTACACTCTACTATAGTCTATTAAATGTGCAATCACATTATGCCTAAAAAAATGCAGTACCTTAATTAAAAAATACATTATTGCTAAAAATGCTAACTATCATCTCAGCTTTCAGTAAGTCATATTCATTGATCACAGATCAATATAATAATAATAATAAAAAGGTTGAAACATTATAAGAATTACCAAAATGTGATACAGAAACAATGAGCAAATATTAATGGAAAAATGGTGCTTATAGATTTTCTTGACATGGGGTTGCCACAAATCTTCAATTTATAAAAATTGCAAATCCGCAAAGCACAATAAAGTGACATATGCCTTTATTATAACTATATGTTTGTATTCAAGAAGTAGAAAAAAAGGGAGAATCACAAAGACATTCATGATAAAATGAGACCCAAATCAAACTTCTAGAGATAAAAAAAATATGCAAGACTTGACCAAAAAAAAATCACTGGGTAGAACCAACAAATTAGACAATGAAGAAGAAAAGACTACTGAACATGAATACATCATAAAGGAAATATTCAACCTGAAAACCAGAGAAATTATATTGGGGAAAAAATAAATAGAGTCTCAGTGAGCTGTGGGACTTCAAGTAGCTAATGTAACTATAATTGGAGTCACCCAAAAGGGAAAACAGAAAACAACAATTTGAAAAATAAATGTGTGGGGAGTGGGGGAAATGGATGAACTCTTTAAAATAATTGTTATTTGGTTTGAATAAATTGAAAAAAAATTAAAAAATTAAATTTAAAGGCCTGGAAGGACATAAACCAGGCATTTCAGTGGCATAGAAAATAGTACATGACTTTTAGTATAAACCTTGGAGATTAACAATAATTAATTCAGAACATGGGATAAGACAATGTACAGATAATAGCATGTAATTACAAACAGCAAAACTTAAAAAAAAGACTAATGTCAAAGCTGATGGATAACAGTTTCTGAATCCCCAAGACAGACCAATAGGTGAGTTACCACTGTGATGCACATTCACTGTTCAAAAGAGAATTCAGAGTGGTGACATACCTCTAACCCTGGAGGAAATAAATGAAAGGCTTGAAAGTCTCCAGGGACCAAAGGCTTGAAAGTCTCTGGGGACCAGCTGGTCCTACAGGCTTTCCATGGACATTTCATTAATTTTCTTTTCCCAAATCACTCTGTCTCCAGATGAAGTAATAGTGCTGAAGACTGTTGTTATCTGAAATGCTCTAATAATAATAATATTAATAAATAATAACAATAATTCACATACTAATTATAGTAACATATGAATGTAATGTAAACATTCATATGATCCATTATTCTTCAAAAACAGCAATCCCCTGTGGAATTATAAATATTTTTTTTTAATTTTTGCACAGTTAAAGCTATCTGAATTTTACAAATTTTACAGAAATGTTCAACATGGGAAAATTTAGAAAGATAATTTAGATAGTAAGAGAATTCTAGAGAAATGTATATGAGGTGTGGGGCGGGGGAGTGGAGGGGAGCTGAGCCTTGGGACCACAAGAGCGTAAAGGCCTTGTAAAGCTAGAGACAGTGGTCTTATCTTTCCCCCTGGAGAGATTAATATACATTCTAGAGAGAGTAAAAACATCCTTCCCAAACAGCAAAGCACTCAGGTTTGTTTGTTTGTTTTCTGGGGTTTTCACCTACAATATAGACTAGTACATGTAGAATAACTTGAAGGTCTCATTGCTTCATCCCAAGGTTAAGAAATCAGGGCTCTGGGAAACTACACGCTTATTTGCTGTGTGTAATAATGGTCTTCTACCACCATGAAAACCTTATATGTGCATTCGGGCTAATAAAGGAAAAGAATAATAAGGGCCAAAAAGTTTCCAATTTTGTTGAGAATTATAGACCTATAGATTCAAAATGCTCAACAAAGCCAAAGCACAAGAGACATGAATAAAACTACACTGAAACAGGGGCACCTGGGTTGCTCAGTCGGTTAAGTGTCCAATTCTTGACTTCAGCTCAGGTCAAGATCTCAGGGATTGTGAGTTCGAGCCCTGCATTGGGTTCTCTGCTGACAACACGAAGCCTGCTTGGGATTCTCTCTCTCTCCCTTTTTTCTCTCAAAAGACATAAATAAACATTACAAACAAGCAAAAGCCCCCCAAAACTACAGTGTTTGAAATGCAGTTAATTAAATAGCTTGAAACACACATTAAAGAGAGAAGTCCTAAAATTCACCACAGGAAAAAGACAGCATATACAGAGGAACAAAGGTCAGAATGACAGCCGATTTCTTGGTGAAAATAATGCAATCTTGAAGACAATAGATAATTATCGTTGAAGTACTGAAAAAAAAAAAAGATGTGTCAAAGTAGAAATCTATACTCCGTGAAAATATCTTTCACAAATAGAGAGGAAACAAAGAAGTTTCTTAGACATTCAAAAGCTGAAAAAAATTAATCACCAACAAACCTGAATTACAAAGAAAATTGAAATTCCTCAGGCATGATGAAAATGATACTAGCTGGAAATCTGGGTATACACAAAGGAATGAAGAACGCCAAAATGGTTAACATATGTGTAAATATGAAAGATGTTGTTTTATGGGGCGCCTGGGTGGCGCAGTCGGTTAAGCGTCCGACTTCAGCCAGGTCACGATCTCGCGGTCCGTGAGTTCGAGCCCCGCGTCGGGCTCTGGGCTGATGGCTCAGAGCCTGGAGCCTGTTTCCGATGCTGTGTCTCCCTCTCTCTCTGCCCCTCCCCCGTTCATGCTCTGTCTCTCTCTGTCCCAAAAATAAATAAACGTTGAAAAAAAAAAAATAAAAAAAAAAAAAAAAAAAAAAGAAAGATGTTGTTTTATAATTTTTCAATCTTTTAAAATTATATTTTAAAATGATCTTTTTTAAAGTTATCTTTTAAAAGATAACTCACTTGTTAAGAGCAAAGTAAAGTACAACATATTTTTGCTTTTATAACATATTTAGGAATAAAATGTATGATAATGGCACAAAGACCAGAAAGAATGTGAAGTGTAATATTACTTCAAGGTAAATTGTGGTGAGTTAAAGAATATATTTTGTACTCTAAACCAACCCTTTTAAAAAGGAAAAAAAAAAGAGTTGTAGCTAATAAGTCAACAAAGGAACATATATTGGAACAGTTTTTTTTTTTAATTTTTTTAAAAACCCTCAATCCAAAAGAAGGGAGAATATAAGGAAAAGGGTAATAAGTCACTCAAGATTTGAAAGTTATCCAGGACCACAGGAGCTGACTTGTTCTAGGACAATTTAGAAGACATTTTTCCTATGTCTTACAATATTGCAATCCTTGATCCAACTATGAATCTTTGATCTGTAGTGAAATCAATGATCAATAATCATATTACCAGAACCTTATCTCAAATGTGAAGAAGCTTGAATTACTGCAGTATAAAATACCTCTTCCCAAACTGAAATACATTCTATGGGAAACTGTTCAACTATCTGTCTGTATGTAACAAGCTGACTAGGAGGTAGAATCACCAGGGTAAAATCTACTAGAAGAAAGTACATGTTTCAGGGGCGCCTGGGTGGCTCAGTCGGTTGGGCAGCCAACTTCGGCTCAGGTCATGATCTCGCGGTCTGTGAGTTCGAGCCCCGCGTCAGGCTCTGTGCTGATGGCTCAGAGCCTGGAGCCTGTTTCGGATTCTCTGTCTCCCCCTCTCTGACCCTCCCCTGTTCATGCTCTGTCTCTCTCTGTCTCAAAAATAAATAAACGTTAAAAAAATTTAAAAAAAAAAGAAAGAAAGTACATGTTTCCTTGGGGAGCAAGAGCACCACCAGTTCTAGAAGACATTTTTGAGCTGTGCTTTGTGCCTGTCACTGAATCTTCCACGGGGTTACAGAGGAGCTCACTTCACCCTGAGCCTGCCTCCGAACCCACTATCAGCTGTAGATGATACTTGATTGCAAACTCAGTATTCTAGTTAATAACATGACTTTTCCATAGACCTAGGATGATAGATACAGGTTAGGTTCTGAAATAAATCAGAAAAAGGCATCAGAATACAAACCATCAAACCCAGTCACAATGTCCAGGGGAAAGGAACTAAGGAGACAGTATTGGCTAATCTGTGGATTTCGTCCCCCTACTTTTCTCAACACCTCACTAATCTTCTCTGAATTTGACTTTTTGTGAGAATACAGTGAAACAGTATGACTGGCTAAGAACAGCTCACTTATTTTAGAGTGCTAGTCAAGCAGTCCACCTGTGTGAAATCCTAATTGTTGGACTTTTGCCAAAGTATGTCTTACCCACTCAGTAGCAGCTACATCATACTGCCCTGTCCTCCAGGAACTCTTCTCAGCATCTGGCAGACTGTTGGTAAAAGACAACTGGAACAATACAATTTAGTTAATATGGGGATTAAATCCATGGTCCCTGCCATGATTAGTGTGATGCAATAGCCCACTGAACTAACCCACTCTTCCTCTTACAGTTTCGTGAAGCAATGGAGTGATAAGGAAAGGACTGGAGTTAGAACAAACTTTGAATGATATGTTTAATTGTCCTCTGCATGACTTTTGTGTATATAATAGATGATCCTTGTTTGGGGGTTTGAGAGTTCAAGTCCAAGTAGGTAACATTTGAGGCAGGGAAGGAGGACTGTTGGAGAATGGAAATAGGTCAATAATTTAATTTGCTAAAAGGAGAAGCATTTGCTAAAAAGAGAATCAGAATCATAACTGTCTACACAGCAGTCACGCTCTCCTTCCTTCTTCCTAGCAGAATCCCAATTTTGTTTGGGTACCCATGATCTCTTTCGGCCACATTCAGGGAAAGCTGGACTCATCCCCAGCCAGAGGGCAAGAATGGTATAGTTTAAGGCAATCATTATGTTCCTATTCTCCTTGCCAGGTATCTCTTTAGAGAGGAGCATATGACACAACTTTGGCCAGAAATTTCAGGGTAAATCTCTTTACAAGGTGGAGGAAGGAGTACTCCTTCATGCTTAAGAAAGACACAGGAAGCAATGTCCCTCTTACTCCGCTATCATTGAGCATAAAGTCCACACATGTAGAGGGTGGAGCCAAAAGACTGTAAAGAAATGGATCCAGGATCGTTCTTTATCCTTCCTGAAGACTGCCCTTCTTAGGGACTTCTTTGTATATAAGTCCTTAGTTTGGGGCCACTGGTATAGGAATTTTCGGATACGTGTAGAAAATATCACTCTTTTTTATTATTTAAATTTTAGCTAACATACAGTGCACTAAGGGTTTCAAGAGTAGAATTCAGATTCATCACTTACATACAATAAATACCCAGTGCTCATCACAGTAAGCACCCTCCTTAGTACCCATCACCCATCTAGCCCATCTACCACCCACCTCCCTCCGTCGACCCACAGTTTTTTCTCTATCATTAAAAGTCTCTTGTGATCCACTTCCCTTTCTTCTCATGTTCCCTCCCTTCCCATGGTTCATCTGTTTTATTTCTTAAATTCCACATATGAGTGAAATCGTATGGTATTTGTCTTTCTCTGACTGACTCATTTTGCTTAGCATTATACATTCCAGTTCCATAGACCTTCCCTATGATATCATTCTGATACAATTTCTCAGCCACTTACTTCTCAAAGAAGTAAGTAAACCTAGGAGGTAAAGTGACTTAACCAAGGCCATAAAACTAATTAAGAGCAAAGCCAGGGCTAGACAAGCAATCATCGTGCACTGAGAAACTGCATGCTGAAATCCAAAAATAGTATTGGAATATCAAATTTTGATGCACTCACATACCCATGGCTAATCCATGATTCATAATCATTTTTACCTAAAGAAATTAACGTCACCAATACTTCCTGAGTAATTTGTTGTTATATTTAATCTGTGTATAGTTAGCACACGCTGTTATTTGTTTTACCTGATTTTCTAAAACTTCTTACAAATTCATGCAGTGTTAACATTATGCACCTACAGGGTGATATTCAAAATATTCAACAATTGATATGACAAGAAATCCATCCAATCCAAACAGACACTGATTGATTATACCCCTTGGACAAGGTATTAGAGGTTCTCTTTTGCCAAAGCTTACCCACTCACTTGCTAAAATAGAAAGATGTCCTGGGTTCACATGGAAGGAGATGGGAGCCAGGGAGCTACACAGAGAGGAGGGTAGTTCAGTCTTTAAAGTCAGTTTGTCTGGGGCGCCAGGGTGGCTCAGTCCGTTAAGTATCTGACTCTTGATTTTGGCTCAGGTCATGATCTCATGGTTCGTGAGCTCAGGCCCTGCATGGGGCTACAAGCTGAGGGTTCAGAGCCTGCTTGGGATTCTCTCTCTCTGCCCCTCCCCCTCCCCCACTCACACAGGAATGTGCTCACTCGCTCTGTCTCTCCCTCTCAAAAATAAATAAACTAAAAAAATCAGTTTGTTTGCACCACTGCACGCTGGCTCACGGTCAGTTTTATGTTCCATAAAACATAGCACCTGATAATCTTGTGTTTTGGTTTTACTCTCTCTTCTGTTTAGAATCTGAATTCTTTAGGAATAAGAATAATATGTAACATTTGTTAGATTTTGTGTGTGTGTGTTTCCAATAATACTTAGTCCCTGGAGGTCCAATAATTAATGAATATTTTCCCCAAATGCTAAAATATGCCAGGAAAAAATTTTCTAGACTCATTCATTCACCCTACTAATTTTTATTAAGTGCTACTAAGTCACAGCTGCAGAACTGGGGGGTGGAGACAGGGAGAAAAGCCAGCTACAGCCTCCTGAAAATCATAAGCTCTACTTAAAAAGTAGTCAGATCTTGGGGTGCCTGGTTGGCATCCAGCTTCGGCTCAGGTCACGATCTCATGGCTCATGAGTTCGAGCCCCACGTCAGGCTGTGTGCTGACCGCTCAGAGCCTGGAGCCTGCTTCGGATTCTGTGTCTCCCTCTCTCGGCCCCTCCGAGAGACACTCACTCTGTCTCTCTCTTTCTCTCTCTCTCTCTCCCAAAATAAATAATAACATGAAAAAAAATTTTAAAAAGTACTCATTTCTTGTCTACCTAAAATCCTGAAAACACAGCTGGGTGTGTAGGAGAGTGTAGGCCTAGGGATACATGGAAGGGCCTTTGGAAAGTATACATTTGGAAGAAACTAGAGTGTTCCTAAATAGTTGCATTTCCTCTCTTTTCAAGGTCACTGTGCATCTCAGCAGGAAACTCTCCATTTTCTTGCTTGCTCCTCACCCTTCTTGCTCTCTCGTATAGTACACGACACGGGGGACCACTACTGCATATTATGTCTTCCTACTTTTCTAACTCCACTGATCCTTTTATTGGCTCCCCTTCTCGTCCTGTAACCCAAAAGACATGTTTTCTGAAATTTAATATAAGCACCTTTCTTTGTGCCTTTTTTCTTTAGCTGACCCACCACCCACTCCGACATCAAATATCAGATTTTACATCCGTCTTAAATCGGTCTCCCATCCTGAACCTCAGCCTTTCCCTCAGTTCCAGATCTTCACTACTATCTTCTTCTCTGACTAGTTTATGCATCCATCCACCGCTTCTGAGCTCACCTTCTGCTTGATTCAACTACCATGACATTGCCACCCTCAGGTCATCCTGTCGTGTTCATCTTGAATTGGTTTAGATCCCCCTTCACGCCTTCACCGGCACAGTAGAGTGTAACACAGCTGAGATCAGGAGTCAGGTACACCTGGCTTCAAACCTAGTCATCCCCACTCGCTAGCCAGGTGAACTTGGGTATGTTAATTAACCTTGGAGTCTCAGTTCCACCAATTATAAAGTAGAGGCAATATTTTCTAGCTGTGGGAACTCAATGAGCTCATGTATATAAAATACTTGATGCACAGCAGGTGTTCCTTTCCTCTTAAAGCCATTTATAAAATCAATTGCACTATCTAAATGATGCTGCCTCATCATTCAAATCTACATTAAACTGTTGGTTTAATTTTTTCTCAATTGAGAGGCTTCATTTCTCTGAGCCTGAAAGAATTTTGTTTATACTCATCTAGTAACATGAACCCCACTTACAAATTTTCGGAATTTTTCTCACAAGCTAGATTTTTGGAGTTTCCAGGTTATCTCTGTCCAACATGGTAGTATTCAAATATTAATTGATGACCATTCACATTTAAAGGTAAATTAGGGGCACCTGGATGGTTCTGTCGGTTAAAGATCCGACTCCTGATTTTGGCTCAGGTCATGATCTCACGGTTCATGAGTTCTAGCCCCACATCAGGCTCTGTGCTGGCAGCCCGGAGCTTGGGATTTTCTGTCTTTCTCTGTCCCTCCTTTCTCTCTCTCCCTCTCTCTCTCTCTCTCTCACTCTCTCTCTCAAAAATAAAACATTAAAAAAATAAAGGTAAATTAAATATAATTAGATGCTATTCACTTACTCCAGCCACATTTCAGGTGCTTAATAACTACAGGTTGCTAGTAGCTACCATAACGCCATACAATATCATCTGTTCCAGAATATTTTTATCATCTAAATTTTAAACTCCTTCTTTGATGGCAAAAATGACGTCTCTGCATTTTTTTCAGTTTCGTGTTCTCTGGGGTCCCCTGTACTTGGTGGGCATTTAAAAATACATGTTGTAAACTATTTGTGAATTGATAACATTTGTAAAAAATCAGTACACGAATGATATCCAATGGGTGTTTTTTTTTTAATCTCTATTATTATGTACTATTGGTTGTGAATCAGTAATTGTTGTTTGCTTTGTGTTTACCTTCTGCTGAAGAGGATCATGGGATGGCCTTCTCAGTTTCTTGCCCACAGGGCACCATCTAAGGCGGATCCAGTCTAACCAGGCTGGTTCTGGGACTTTTGAAAGAGAATGGGTGGAAAGAAAGGATATACAACACAGGTATTCAAGAGTAAGTGGAGGATTTTTAGAGGGCAGCAGCTTAGAGGCTGCTGAAGTGTTTGAGGGTAATAAATTGAGAAAGAAAAATGGGAATTTAAAAAAGTATTGCAAGGACCTATGTGCCACCTTCCTTATGTGGAAAAATAGGAAGTAAAGACTTGAAATATTTGAATTACCCATTATTTCATGCACTTTGCTTTTTTAACTACAGTACTATCCTAGGTCTGAATGTATATGGATCACAGTTTTATAAGCATTATAATGATATAACATCACATTACAACTTACTTCTTTGAATGCATGGGTTTTCTATTACATGACTTCTATTTCACATAATATCAAATATTTATGCTCATGCTGGCCATTTATATTAATAAAATAAGTCTAAAATTATATGGGAAAAAATGCATGACTTCTCCATTTTCACTGCATGACTGGCCATAGACAAATCTAAGAACCAACCTAAAGTTGTATAACCATCTATATATGATATCGGCTAACAGTGGCATTCAGAATTTCCAGAAAAGGAAAGGACTCCCCTCTTAGCAGGCCGACACAGGTGCATTCTCTAAGAGGGGCATGAGGAATAGAGCCCCTTGACTCCTTCTGACATTAATGGGCAATCCCACAGCCAGATCTCTGTGCCCTGCCTTGAGAATTTACCCAGCTGTAAAATTGCATTCTACATAGTTTCATGTGGGAAGATGACGCATGTCACTCCTGGAAACTATCACAATTTCCCTATAAATTATGTCGCTAAACAGCTTTTACCATGGGGTAGTCAGTGTTGGCTTACAGATTTTTTTATCTTCAACATTCTAAGAATGACAAGGAAAGGTATTTTCACTGCTGCAAAATCTATCATCTGAAGGTCAAACAAACACTAAATTACTGTTTCTTTAAGATATTTTTGATAGTAAGGGTATTGGCATTTTATTTGACCTGATGCTAAATCAATCATTAGCAAGCACTTTGACAACTTCTAACTGAACTGATTACTAGGCTATATACGTTAAATGCCCTACATGGCAACACAAATGTTTCACATGATCAATTTCTCTCTATCTGGCTTTTTCATTTGGGTTTAGGATGATGTTGATCAATGTTATGATTTTCATAGGATCAATTTTCAATTAATGAAATATGGATTCAATTAAAATACATGGTTAAAGCCAAACAATGTGTTCAGACAGTTCATGTTGCTGTGTGTGTCTTCTCTATTATCATGAACTCTATTGAAAGCGCAGGTTGATTTTCACCTTTTTAAAAATATTGTTCTACAGTCATTGTGACAGGACAGACAGCTGTGCTCTTTACACCAAACCAGCATCGTCATTAGCTAGTTGTCTGACTTGTTAACTTTTCTAATGTTCACTTTCACAAATATAAAATGAACATTGTGTTAATTATTCCACAGACTTCCTGTAAGGATGTAACAAAACAATATCTTTAAAAAAAGACTTAACACAGGATCTGCTATATGAGAAGTGTAGTAGGCACTTTTAAAAGTAGGCTTTTAAATCAGCACATATTTAATATATATGGAGCAGATCTGTCAGTCAAACTCATCTTATTCGTTTTCCAATTCCAACTACCTTTCTTCAACTTCACTTGAGTGCTCAATGTTTATAAGCTTTCTATTGTTTTGTTGATCCTTTCCTTTGTTCCTTTAGTTGTATATTCATTATTACTTTGACACACATAAGATGACATTTCAGAGGAAAACATTAAATATAGAAGCAACTCAGATTTGACATCCCATCAGCTTTTGGAAGAACTGTGAAATTCACTTAACTGTTATGATATCACCAAGTCCACAACAAATGGACTTAAAGTGAGAGCTGGCAAGAGGCCAGAAAACTGTCCTCTCAGGAAATAGCAAAGACATCACTCTGCAGGGCAACACCTGCAAGACAATGAGTAGTTGGGATCTATCCTCCGTGGGCCAACTTTCTTTTGGCTTCATGGGAACAAGCACTTGTTTCCTAAGATCTCATGTATTCGTTGCCATTTTCTTCAACTTAAATGCAAATGACAAAACTTGATTCCATCTCACACAGCATTTAATATTCTGAAATTGGGATGAGATGGGTCAGGGTATAGAGGTGGGTAATTATCTGCAAAGGATATTTATTAAAGAAGCATCCCAAGGGGCGCCTGGGTGGCGCAGTCGGTTAAGCGTCCGACTTCAGCCAGGTCACGATCTCGCGGTCCGTGAGTTCGAGCCCCGCGTGGGGCTCTGGGCTGATGGCTCAGAGCCTGGAGCCTGTTTCTGATTCTGTGTCTCCCTCTCTCTCTGCCCCTCCCCCGTTCATGCTCTGTCTCTCTCTGTCCCAAAAATAAATAAACGTTGAAAAAAAAAATTTAAAAAAATAAAAATAAAAAAAAAATAAAAAAAAAAAAAAGAAGCATCCCAAGACACCCCCAAGCCCCAGTAGAGTTCTGGTAGTCTTTCCACACAGAAATTGCTCACATTGAACAATGAATGAGGCAGAACCAAGTGGTACTGACTCACCTTTATCTCCCAGCACCCAGAAAAATATTAAGTACAAAAGAGGCTAATTTAATAAACACTTGATGACTTGAATGTAGTGTTTGTGGGGCAGGCCATATTCTTTGGGTTATTCCTCTTGAGTTCTTAGGCTGGACCCTTAGGCCAATGCCACTCAATTAGGATTGAGATCTTTTGTTCAAGAATTGTCCTGAGGACCTGGGAGAGCCATATTAATTTATGTACATCAGTTTGCTTTCTTAAAACCAAAGCAATTCCAAGACACTTTTTTCCCTTGGCAAACTCTATCCTTGACAAACCATCTACTAGAACTCATCAACTCACAAACTTCCCACTCAACACACACATACAATTAGAGGATACACAAGGATTTGGCCAAATTAATAGAGTCTCGGTAATATGCTGAGTCAAACTCTGAATCTTGATGTTCAATTTGAGTTAAAACTTTCGATGATTTCTCCTCCTCAATCAGATTTACACTCAATGATGCATCATAAATTATCCTCTGCTTACAGGAAGTCAGATTTTTCCTTTCTCCCCAGTGTTAAACAATCATTTATATCTTTGGTCATTCCTTTCCTGTGGCCTGATAAAATCTCTTTTCTCCAATCTTCCATTCTAGAGTTTCAGGACTCATCTTCAGTATAAAGTCCCATGGCACCTTCTTTAAGAAGGTAGGTTTTTTGCAATCCATCCTTGCCAATGTACACAACACTTCAGAATATTCTGACTGGGATAAATGCTATTTCTTAACAACCATGGATTAAAAGTTCTTTGAAGGAAGATAACATTTAGGTATTTCCTTTATTTTTACATAACTCCCATAACACCTATCAGAGAATCCAGCACTCTCAGAGCTCAATATGTGTTTGGGAGTTTGAACAGCATTTATAGAGTAGCAAGATTATGTAAGGACAGGCAAGAGGGAAAATGTTTGTACGTACAATCTATACTGAAATTATGCATACTAACTAAAATGGCAAACATCAAGAGAAATTATGCCCAGCAGCTAAAATGATTGTATCTAAATACCATATGTTTGACTCTTTTTTTTTTTTTGTCAGTTTTGTCCCACTAGAATGTAAGCTTCATGAGGGCAGAAATTGTAGTTTTTTTGTTCATTGTCTTATCCCCAGTACAGAGAATAGTGCCTGATACATTGCAGGTGCTCAATACATATTTATTGCATGTCTGAAAGCTGTCTTTTCTTGTTGTTTTGTTTTATTTTTGCCTGTATTTCTTTTCTTTTCCTTTTCTCGTTCAATGAATAAATGAATTTAAGGCAGTAATTTGAATTTAAAAGGTATTGCTTCCTTTTGGCTTACTTGATATACATATTCCCTTCATCATCAGAATAAAGTTATTTGAAGCACATCTCACCCAAACTCCAAGCCTTTCTTCCTCACAAGAACTCTCTTGATACAAGAGACTGAAAGAAAAACCTATCAAACAGCAAAGCATATGGATTATCTGTAAACAATTTTGAAAGGGGAAAATGAAAAAAAAGTGATTAGTTTTTATTTGTGTGTGTGTGTGCATTTTTCAATGCTTTCAAATATCTTCTTTATTAATTCCATTTTTTTACACAGCTCAATTCACCCTCAAGAAGGTCAGGATAGGAGGAATATACTTTACCATCATAAAAGCCATATGTGAAAAGCCCACAGCTGATATCATCCTCAATGGGGAAACACTGAGAGCTTTCCCCTTGAGATCAAGAACACGACAGGGATGACCACCCTCACCACTGTTGTTTAACACAGTGTTGGAAGTCCTAGCCTCAGCAATCAGATAACAAAATGAAATAAAGGGCATCCAAATTGGCCAGGAAGAAGTCAAACTTTCACCTTTCACAGATTATATGATACTCTACATGGAAAACCCAAAAGACTCCACCGAAAAGCTGCTAGAACTGATACGTGAATTCAGCAAAGTCGCAGATATAAAATCAATGTACAGAAATTGGTTACACAGCTCAAAGTAATTTAGTAATAAGACCAAGTTAAGAGTGCTGCACTCCCCCTCAGAAGGCCATTTTACTACCATTTCTGAGGACTAGTGCCATTCTAATGAGAAGTAGGTAGAGGAAATCACAACTCTTAGCAGCAAGTAACGCTACACACAAAGACTGAGGAGAAAATGCAGTGGTTCACATCTTTGGGTAGCAAAGCGGGTAATACTTAGTTTGTTGCCCAGGAAATGTAAAGCAATGTTCAGATTCATAGGTTCTCACAGCTACCATTACATACTCTGTTTGGAAAGGATTGCAGATGGTATCTAGATACCCAATCACCACCTCGGTTGCTTCACTTGAAGCTTCCAGCTCCTATTAGCAACATCAAAATCTTGGATTAAAAAAATGGAACATTAGGTCATTTGCCAAATTTTTACCGAAAGCAGTAAGCCACTGTAAGTTAGATTCCTTGCAGAAGGGGTGGGGCAGAAACATCAGATCAAATTGATATTCAGGTTGACCTTATCGTTTCCAGTCATCTCAAAACTTTAATTCACTATCAATTGTGTACTTATGTCTTTGTTCATATTTCTCTCATATTATTTTTAATGGAGTACTTTAAATCATAGGTACATACATACTATTTGCAAGCACTTGGAGAGTGTTCATTTCGGCAGCACATATATTAAAAATTGGAATGATGCAGAGAAGATTAGCATCGCCTCTGTGCGAGGATGACACACATATCTGTGAAAGAATTTGGAGAAGAAAATATTTGTGACTATTTTAAAGAGAGGCAGCTAAAAATGAGAAAGCAAAAATGTCCATATACTTTATACATATCAAAATATTTATGTTACGTGGAGTTTTATTTTTATTTTAAAGGGCTTTCGTTTTCTCGCTTATAACCTAGCATGAATATTTGATGAGTCAAGATTCTTGCCCTAAAAATAGGTTATGGTTTTTGTAGGTATGCTTTACGCTTACTTGCATTTATGATAATACATAGTTTTATTTTTTCAAAGAGACATTATTTAAAACTGCAATAAAATTTTACCCAATATTTTGATCACGTGCCATGTCATAAGGCTTTTGCATTTCCTATAACATTGTGAATTTAAAATTTTCCTTTTTTTATTAGATACTTTGTAACCTCCTGGTCACCATGTCCTGCCATTTAACATCTGATAAGGTAAAAAGTAGGATTACCATTACCCTAGACTCTCACACAAGCCAGGAACGTTGACTCATCCAATCTCGCATCCAATGCTTAAAACACTTTTACAACATCGCTAAAAGGTAAATCAGTGGAAACATATCTTCTGATGATAACAGCATATCCAAGGCAGCCTCCTATATAATTGAATAACTCTTGCCACTACAAAGTTCTTTACTTTATGGCTAGAAAATAATTGGGGCACCCGCGTGGCTCAGTCGGTTAAGCATCAGACTTTGGCTCAGGTCATATCTCACAGTTCATGAGTTTGAGCCCCCATTGGGCTCCCTGCTGTCAGCACAGAGCCTGCTCAGATCCTCTGTCTCCCCCTCTCTCTGCTTCTCCCCCCTTTCCCCCCCCCTCCCCGCTCAGGGGTGCGCTGGCACTCTCTCAAAAATAAACATAAATATATTTTTTTGATTTTTTTAAAAAAGAAAGTAAGTTATGTTTCTTTGTTGTTTTTTGTTTTGTTCTGCTGTGTTTCTTTTCTTTCCCTTTTCTCATTGAAGGAGATAGCTCTGTATTCATGTGACTTTGGGAAAAGGAAATGGCAAAGTAAAAGACATTTTTATGGCTTTGTTTTTTAAAAGCCTAACACTTTAAAGGTTAGGTCTTGGAGAACATGAAAGGAGAAAGATTTTCCCTCCTACTAAAATATTTCCTAGGATCTGGGGGAGAAGAGCAGAGGGAGAGAACTTATGGCTCCCAAAAGCAGAGACCTGGACCCCCGCTTCCCATGAAGACAACCTGTGAGGCAACCAGGTGCCAAGCAGAGGAGTTGAGTGGTCTGTCAGAAGATAATGCCAGAATCAGCTTCACCCCAGGCTTCCCTGCCTCAAGGTGACAGAAAAATAGCCAAGTATAGTTAAGTTGAAAAAGGCCCTTGTGAACAATGACTATCTCATCAGTTACCTGTATGACAATGGCTGAAAAATGTGTAGCCTCCAGCATTGACATAAGGGTAATTCCTAAGACCCTACAACTGAATAACAGTTTGTGGTGGGGTCCTTAGTTAGATTGAAATTCTTTCCGCTAACTCAGCAAAGCAGAGGGAAAAGGGAAGAAATTATAACAGAAGATGATGAAAACATACTTATTTTTTTGCACATCTGAGTTGTGAACTAAGTTTCATACCCTGATGGATTATATTAAGCTTCTTCCTATGACATGGTTTTCTTCACTGAATGTAGAATGGAGTCTAAACTTTGGCAACCAGAACTGATTATCACCACCATGGTGTGATTTTATGAGTAAAGGTATCCTATAATCTTCTTCGTTCATTATGTTCCCTTGAAAGCAGCCAGAGTTAGTTTTTCTTTGGCAGCCACATCTCAGTGATGACCCAAACTGCAGCCAACTAAAAACCCAATGTTTCTTTAATCCTATTGCCATTAAAGAATAGATTCTCAGCTATATGTGTACCAACATTTTGGACTTCATATTAATTTCTAATAAATTCACTTATTTTTCTCTCTTTTTCTTTTTTCTTTGGACCTCAAATACAAAAAGTTGTGATGTTAATACTCTTCAACACTTGGCATGTTATTCTTCTTAAACCCTATAATGCCACTCTTTTGTTTTAGTTTAGTTTATTAACTTTACTTTATTCCTGGATTCTCATACGCATGCCCCTCAATAGTCACCTATTCAAATATGTATAACATAAATTCTCAGATAGGTATATATCCTTGACAACTGAATTCATTTGTGTATGGGTATGTGTGAGGTCTTTTAACATCCATATATTTTCTACATATGGCATCGTGTAACCTTACAAATTCAAAGTGTGTCATTTTAGACGCTCTGACTTAAGGGGTTTCTGATTTGGTCTGAAGTGTATTAGCTATCCCACCTTGCTTTATGTCATCTGAAAACTTGCCAAAAGGGCTTCCTGGCGTACCACTGAAGATCTTCCCAAAGGTTAGTATCAATACACTAATCCTCACCCCTCGAGTTTGAATGTCCCATTAGTTACAAATCCACCTAAGCATATTATCATCTGCTCTATGCTATATGTAACGTCATTGGCTTCTGGGCATTTGTAAGAGCCTCAGTTATGTCTACGCAGAGAAATTAGAGCACACAAGCACGGAACTTGTTTGTAGAAAACATTCTCAGGAGTTGAAAATGCTGCTTCTTGGGTTGTGGGTCTTTGCTTTAGGGGGGAGTCCTGGCTGGGTTCCAAAAAGACTGCTTTATGTATCACACCAGCAGGGAAACCTTTTTATTTAATCATCTTAAGCATCTTTCCTGCCTGGGACATAGCCTGGATGACACGGGATCCACAGAGAATGTGTGCATGGAGCAACACAAGGAACTTCCCTCTATTCCCCTGCCTGTCCCACGAAGCTTATCTGCTATAGTAACTTGATAACACTAGAGATAATGCCAGTTTGGTTCATATTTTCTTTGTTCTAGGACTCTGTATCTTTGCCCAATTCCTTTCTTTTGCCTTTCTTGCCCTAAAATTGGCCACAAAACACTACTGAATTCAAGGTTTTCCTGGTTCATCTCACCACATCCCCATCCACAAAGGCACATTCATCTGCACACAAAGAAACACAACTTTAATAGGGCATCAGCGGCTGGATCTTCAAGCTTCTCTGCAGTTAATCGTCCAGCATCGTTCTGTTAATCACCCAAGTATGTATACATTCACCCAAATGGTAAACTCTTCATCAACACTATGGGAAAGAAGACAGAAGCCCTCAGTAGCATTTTGGAACCCCCACAGTTGCCTGGGGCACTATGAGTCTGAGCATGGGTTACAAAGTCTTACTGTGGGGGGGTGGGGAACAGATTCTTCATGCTTTCCCATGTCATCTACATTCTGATTTTGATGAGGAAATGTTGCTTACAAAAGTAAAATCAACTCAATGGAAGACAGTGAATACACAAATGTTTACATGGCAAATGCTGATAGTTATTGATTTTAACTGAAGCAGGCATAGTCATGGTATCAGTCCACACTGGAAAATAATTGGAAAATAATTCTCCTAAAGGTTAGCACATTCCCTATAAATATCACAAAGAAATTTTCTAGGATACCTCATCTAATAATTCTCAAATGACTAAACATAATGAGACTTTGAATCTGGACATGTCACACTTTCCCTTTTATTCTGCCCATCTTTATATGCAGGACTGGATGATTGGCCCTTAACCTGGCTTTGGCCCTTGGAACTTCACCTGCAGGCCCACGATCTTGCCTATGGCTACTGTCCCAGTTGGGGCTCTGATTTTGCCTCAGGCCTCCTGGCTTCAAGCCTGAACTCTGCCCTGTTCTTGCCCTGCAGGTCTTTTGGCATTCCTGGGCTGACTCTGGAAAGAGTCCAGGTTTTCCCCGTTCTGTGGGACACTACGTAGACCATGTTCTTTCTTTCCAGCTGCTAACGTCTTTTTAAGAATTCCATGAAACAGTTTCATTTTCTTCTCTTCCTGTTTCATGTCTGGGAACTAAAAAAAAAAAAAAAAGCATTCATGCATTTATTTACTCAATCAAGCAAATATTTACTGAGCAAATTCAATGGCCCCATCACTGTTAGTCACATATGCAGAATATGCCTTAACAGAACATATGGGTTTTTGCCAAATTAGCTTCTGATACACTAAAAATTGAGTTTATATTCCTTTAAAAATAATTTTAAATTGCACAGTTGAAAATAAAAGTAAAAATGTTTTAACAACTGTTCTCATCCCTTTGCTACAATCCTACTCTCCAGCAAAAGAAGTTAATAACATTAAGAAGCGTACATACACCTAGGCTTTCTTTGCAACACATGGATAGAATTTGTTCCTATGAAATTATTTACAAAAGAAAGTTCAGGAGTCAAGGAGTGACATATCTCACATGGGGACAAAGAATATAAATCACAGTGTTATTTCATTTTTAATTAAAACCACATCTTTTCTCCCCACCTTACTCCACACCCGATCGATAGAACCAAAACTACATTTCTCATTAGAAAGTGATGGGATCAGGAGAAGGTTGAATGAAAGAGGTTTGTTATGTTTCAATTTTTAGCCATGCTAAGGTAGGTAAAAGAGGGTTTGTTCAAGTTTACTTCATGAATGCTTATACATTTTACTTTTCCTTCACTGTTATAAGATCAAAGAAAAATGAACTGATAAAAGTAATAAAGACTTGTATGGATTGTATGGGATTTATACATGTGACCACAGTCACCCCCTCCCCACCCATGGAACAGCATATGTCAGATCTATATAACAGCATCTTTTATTTTAGAACAACACGGAGTATTGCTCAAGTGGCTTATTTAATAGAAACAAGTTCACTTGTCAAGACGTGACTGACTCAGACTTATATTTGTCTTTGCCCTTACTAACAAGCTTGGAATATGACTATGTCTTTTTTTCTTATTTTCCCATGACCCTTCACTGAACCCAGTGTGGTGTCCTCTACGAGCAGTGGGTGTTGGACTTACATTTATTTATTCATTGAACAAATATCTATTGACTACTAACCATGTGTCAGGCACTGTCCCAGGTGCTGGCAAGAACTCAGTGAAAAAAAACAAAAACAAAAATTTCAGTTGTCACAGAGCTTGTAATTTGCTAGGGGAAGATAAGGAAACAAACAAACAAACAAACAAACCCTGTGTTGGGTTTATTGAGTACAACGGAATGGAGAAAAGCAGGTCAGAGTCATGGCAAGTGAGGATGAGGATATGCAGTTGTAAATCAGGTTGTCCCATTTGAGCTGAAAGAGACAAGGAAGTGAGCCATACCAGTATCTGGAGGAACGAGTGTTCCAAGCCCAGAGAACAGTTGATGCAAAGACCATGGGGTGAGAACATGTCTGGCTTGTTCAGAGAAGAGCAAGGAGGTCAGTGTCATCAGAGCGCAAGGGTCAAGAGCAGGTAGAGAAGAGCTTTGAAGATCCTTTGAGGTGATGGCTATGGACTGACCTCTGAGGGAGATGAGATGGTTTTTGAGGAGGAGTGACACAATCTAACAAGTATTAAAAGGATCAATCTAGTTGCAATGGTGAACGTAGACTTGGTGGTTAAGGCTGATTTCTAATGTCCTTTCTAGCACCATGATTCCAAAATCCATACGTTTAAGTGACATCATAAGCATCTAGCGAGTGCAACATGAAATAAATGTAGAACAATGATATTTTTGGCAGCTTACAATATTACTATCACAACATTCCAAATGCAAGTCTAAGTATAAAGTAAGTATAGGAAAGTCTCAGACTGCCTAACTTTGACAGAGAGAGAGGGAATTAAATGCTAAAAATTTCAGGGGCGCCTGGGTAGCTCAGTCAGTTAAGCGGCCGACTTCGGCTCAGGTTACAATCTCCCGGTCCATGAGTTCGAGCCACATGTCGGGCTCTGTGCCGACAGCTCAGAGCCTGGAGCCTGCTTCGGATTCTGTGTCTCCCTCTCTCTCTGGCCCTCCCCCGTTCATGCTCTGTCTCTCTCTGTCTCAAAAATAAATAAACATTAAATGCTAAAAATTTCAAAGAGAACAGGGAATTTTATACTTAAACCATAAAGCTTTATTATTTGGAAGGGAAAAACCATTTGGAAATGAATACAGTGTGTTATAGGAGGACACACTTAGAAAAACGAAACGGGCAAAGTTGGCTCTGAAAATGTTAGTTGGGGTGTCTTGGGTCAGTTTCTTAGCCTCTCTGTGCCTCATTTCCCAGACTCAGGAAATAATACCCACAGCACAGCATGTGAAGATTAAATGAGACGTGTGGAAAGGACCCAGCATGGATGACATGCTCAATAAATGTCGGTTCCCTTCTTCCTCACTCTTTTGACTTAATGTTAGTTTCAAATGTTGACATGAATATGTGGCCAGCGGTGGGACAAAAAGGCTAAAGATAATTTTTATTAGATATACTTATTGAAAGGCAAACTGAATAAACCACCATTGAATAAAACTAAGCACATACACTGAAAAAAAAAAAGAAGAAGAAATTTGCCTCTGCTTCTACTGAAGACTAAGTTGTATGAATGATAATGGGTAAAAAAAAGATGGCACTCCTTTGTAAATATCACTCTACCCCACAACAATGGATGGCAATCTTTAAAATATGAAGGATGTGCCAAAATTAAGATGAAAGGGTTTACTTAAAACTTTTAAAATATTTTTTTTAAGTTTATTTATTTATTTTGAGAAAGGGAGAGGGAGAGAGAAAGAGCACGTGTGCTCATGGGTGCATGAGCGGGAGAGGGGCAGGACAGATAGAGATGGAGAAGGAGAATCCCAAGCAGGCTCTGCACTAACCAGCGCACAGTCCCACAAAGGGCTCGATCTCAGAAACTGTGAGATTATGACCTGAGCCAAAATCAAGAGTTGGGCACTAAACTGACTGAGCCACCCAGGTGCCCCCGATTTGCTTAAATTTTTGAGGACCGCAAGTTTAGTCAGTCATAACAATGAAAAAAATCTTAGGATCCATGAATTCCAATTGTAAAAAGAATGTATTACAGGATTTCAAAAATATTTCCCCGGAGCATTTTTTTGTTGGTTATAAACTGTGAAGTCTTTTACTTATTTTTATTGAAGTACAATTAATATACAGTATTATATCAGTTTCAAGTGTACAATATAGCGATTCAACAGTTCTACATATGACTCACTCTTTGAACTTTTTAAATAAAAATAAAAGCAAGCAATTTTAAAAAATTATATCTGAGAACAATAATATATACATGTTAATGATTTAATCTGGTCATTAATATAGGTGTTATATAGGTCACTAGTAGATGGTTTACCTCTTCTTATATGTTTGTATTAATGTTTTCTAATAAAATAACAAGGGTTCCATATATTGAGAGGTGACATCTGGAGAAATCAGTTTAGTTTCAATTGATTTGACTTCTGTTTCAAACCTTGCAACATGATTGTCAGATATACCAATAAGTCACTATTTTCAGAAATGACACAATACGTTGGCCCATCCTATACTCTTTTAATCCAAAAATGGGCTAGTACAGACACAAAGGATAAACTAACACAAGAAGCCTCTGGTCAACACTAAATCAAAGTCATTTGACAAAGAAAATATGGTAGAAAGAGAAAAAAACAACCCATCTCTTTTGTAGGCTTCCTAAGATTTGCAACGTGACATATTCCTAAATTCAGCTGGAAACTTTTAGACATAGACATGATGCAAAGCAGCACATAAACATTAGAATTCTCCTGCGGAAAAATATGAACAATGCACATGTTGCTGAATGAATACAAAATGCACAGTCTTTTGCAAATGAGAAGGCTGTCAAATGAGAAGAAAATTGTCACATATCAGAAAACCTACTGGGCTTAAAATATTAAATATGATGAGTGAATAAACATTAGTTTTCTTGTTCCTGAGTTCTTCTCTTAGACAAGAACACTTTCTTCATAAAAGCACACTAAATGCATCCGCCAGTTGACTCATTTTCACACTGGATGAGAAATGTGTGGGAGAACAGCAACAACAAAAAAGATGCCTTTGATTAGATTAGTGAGAGGGGGAAATCTGATTCATCCATAAAATGATAGAAGCTATATTTGTTCTAATGATGCATCTAAGATTGCATTTCCAGTTGCTTGATTTTAGATGGTGCTTTTGGCTCCTACCTAGAAAATAAATAAAATTCTTGAGCTGAAATCATCATTTTTTCTGACCTTCATCTTGAAATCAAGAAACTTTCTAAACTATTCAGTGGGGGAAAGGAAAAGGGTATTGGAGAGGACAGTGCGGGGAAAAGGGTCAAAAATAAAATATGTCATGAAAAAGGAAGTGGCAAGAGCTGGGAAAAAGCTGTGTGGGATTACAGGGTTTGGAACAGAAGCCCTTGTAAAAAACCAGAAACACAGTAATCCATCGTTGCTCATGCAGGAGATCTGATGGTGCACGTTAGCTAGTCCTCACTCATGTTTCTTACTTGTACCTTTGCATATTTTGGTGGCCCAGTGAGGCCTGTTGAAAGTTTCCTAAGAGGTCATCGTTATTAAACTTTCTAGCCCGATATGTCCTTTAACTTCTCTTTCTTCTTTTTCTCTTGAGGAAGCACTGAACCAAATCACTTTTGCTACAGTTGCTGAGAGTTTACAACAGGATATGAATTTAAGAATATTTGAAATGTATTGTATGGCCAGTAAAATAACTTCCCTAGTAACCTCTCATTCCTGGTATCGAATTTTGTCTGTATCGTTAAAATGGCAACTGGGGTAAGCATAGGAATGTCGCTTAAAAGCAGAATAAAGGTCTTATCTATACCATTGAGTACCAGTGCTCAAAGTAAGTGTTGAAACACTGTACATCGAACCACCCAAGATCATTGATATAGATTTTATAAAAATAAAATTCAATTTATTTATTTTTTTCAGAGAGAGATCATGAGAAGGGGAGGGGCAGAGAGAGAGGGGGGACAGAGAATCTGACGTGGGCTCTGTGCTAACAGCAGAGAGCAAAAGGCGGGACTTCAACTCAGGAAGCCGTGAGATCATAACCTGAGCTGAAGTCAGACGCTCAGCCGCATGAGCCACCCAAGTGCCCCAATTCAATTGAAATTTAACGTCAATAGCACCTGGGTAGTTGGGTGGCTCAGTCAGTTAAGCGTCTGATTTTGGCTCAGGTCATGATCTCACAGTTCATGGGTTCTAGCCCGGCGTCGGGCTCTGTGCTGACAGCCCGGAGCCTGCTTTGCATTCTGTGTCTCCCTCGCCCTCTGCCCCTCCCCCGCTCACGCTCTGTCTCTGCCTCTCAAAAAACATGTTAACATTAATAGTATCTTATTACAACCACACGGATTATAATAGTTCAAACAACAGTGGCAGCTCTGGCATTTGGCAAGGGAAACCAAAGCAAGAGCGAACTGTTGGGACCTCAGCAAAAGAAAAAGCTTCTGCACGGTGAAGGGAGCAATCAGCAAAACTAAAAGGCAGCCGACGGAATGGGAGAAGATATTTGCAAACGACATATCAGATACAGGGTTAGTATCCAAAAACCTATAGAGAACTTATCAAACTCAACACCAAAAAAATAAATAAATAAATAAATAAAAGCACAAAAAACCAAGTAATCCAGTGAAGCAATGGACCAAAGACATGAATAGACACTTCTCCAAAGGAGACATTCAGGTGGCCAACCGACACATGAAAAGATGCTCAACAGCACTTATCATCAGGGAAATAGAAATCAAAACCACAATGAGATACCACCTCACACCTGTCAGAATGGCTCACATTAACAACTCAGGCAGCAACAGATGTTGGGGAGGATGCAGAGAAAGAGGATCTCTTTTGCACTGCTGGTAGGATTGCAAATTGGTGCAGCCACTCTGGAAAAACAGTACGGAGGTTCCTCAAAAAATTAAAAATAGAACTACCCTACGACCTCGCAATTGCACTACTAGGTATTTATCCAAGGGATACAGGTGTGCTGACCCGAAGGGGCACATGCACCCCAATGATTACAGCAGCATTATCAACAATAGCCAAAGTATGGAAAGAGCCCAAACGTCCATCGGTGGATGAATGGATAAGGAAGATGTGGTATATACATACAATGGAGTATTCCTCAGCCATCAAAAAGAATGAAATCTTGCCATTTTCAACTATGTGGGTGGAACTAGAGGGTATTGTGCTAAGTGAAATTAGTCAGAGAAAGACAAATATCATGTGACTTCACTCATATGAGGACTTTAAGATACAAAACAGATGAACCTGAGGGAAGGGAAGCAAAAATAATATAAAAACAGGGAGGGGACAAAACATAAGAGATTCTGAAATATAGAGAACAAACAGAGTTCCTGGAGGGGTTGTGGGAGGGGGGTTGGGCTAAATGGATAAGGGGCTTAAGGAATCAACTCCTGAAATCATTGTTGCAACATATGCTAACTAACTTGGATGTAAATTATAAAAATAAAAAATAAATTACAAAATTTAAAAAAAGAAACAAAGTGTGAAAACTCTGGATTATTTTAGTTTTCACTTTCCTTCTGAACTTTGGCTGCACTAAACTATGCTCATATAAACATTTCTTAATAACTTTGTTCTAGGGCAACTGGTGGTGGCTTAGTCAGTTAAGGGTCCAACTTCGGCTCAGGTCATGATCTCACCATTCGTGAGTTCGAGCCCTGCGCTGGGCTCTGTGCTGACAGCTCAGAGCCTGAAGCCTGCTTTGGATTCTGTGTCTCCCCCTCTCTCTGCCTCCCTTCCCAGCTCATGCTCTGTCTCTCTCTTCCCAAAATAAATAAATATTAAAGAATTTTAAAAAAATTTGTTCCGTATATTTGGCTATAATTAATGAGAGAACTGAGTTGATTTTATAATGATCTAATTCACCGTTGCCATTAAACTAGGCAAATTGAAAAGTCTAATTTGATTCTTTTGTGGTTTATTTGGTCACTGGAAGAACCAAGAAAGGAAGGAGCTATAACAATAAGCAGTCTGTTAAATCATTCCACTCTATATAGTGACAAGTAAACAAATAAACATAAGTTAGGAAAAATTTCTCACTTCAACCTTTGCAAATGTCAACCTCTCTGAGACTCAGTTCTCTCATCTGGGAATGAGAATACTAATGACCACTTCATTTGATTGCTGTGAAAATTAATTGAGATAATACAAAGCATTTAGCATATAGCCTGATAGCCGTAAGCATTTAATGAGTGTATCTTTTCTGTTTACCGTCTTTTGTACTAAAGAAACAAAGTCCACTTTTTTCAAAGCCTGTATCATGTTAAATATCAACTTTTCCTTAATGATTAAATCCCTGTTGATCTTTTATACTATGATGTTTGTGTTTAATTGAATAGTGACTAGACTCAAGATGTCAACACGCTACAATTAGAAATGACACTGTAATCTAATGTAGGTCTGCTCCTCTTTAGGAATGGTTTGTGTTCCAAAAGCCAATTTGTTAATCTGCTTTTAAGAAGTCAAAGCACATGTCCAAGGAAACAATTCTTATGTAATCTATCATTTACCTGATATATTATATAAATAGCACTGAAGAATTTAACAACTTTCAATAATATTCTATGGGAAAATACATTCAAAATTCCAAGTTGGGACTTTGGCAATATATGCCTGCCCCAGGCAGTGATACAGAATTTGTCAAAGTTGCAAGCTACGGTGGGATTCTCAGTAGACTGGGGTAGTCAGCCTTTGATCAAGAGACTACTTGGCACCTCCATTGCCATTGTCTTTTTCAGTCACCATTATTGTAGCTTTTCTACCTTTCATCTCATCCCTTCACTCCTCCCCTACACACACACACACACACACACACACACACACACACGCACAGCTTTACTTGTTTCCTGTAAGAATTACTGACTCTCCATTGCTAATACTCCAGACCACTATTTCTTTTCCTCCTGGCCACTAAAGAACTTAACACAAACTTATGCTCCTTCATTTACCCTCTGAGTCCATAAAATAAACACATAATCCTTTCGATTTGGGAAGAGGGAGGAGGGGATAATAAGGATTTATAGCCAGGACACTCATAGAAACTAATAATCATTAAATATCGTACCCTGTAAATTTATTTCTGCATCATTCCCTGATCTCATCACTTTTCTTATTTTCTCATTTAGGCCTTTGAGAAGACGAAAGATATACAAAGGATTGAGAAATCACCTAGAGCTCATAGAATTAGATTTATAGAGCTCAGATTGGATGCATGAAATGGAAAGAAAGACAAGGAGCAGGGCTAGATATCTAATGGGGGTAGGAACACGGGACACTGGTAGAAAAAGTCTCAGTAACTAGTTGTTGAATAAATGCATGCAAAAATAAATGAGAGTGAGACTTCTTTGAGTAAACAAACTTTAAAATCTATAAAACGATATACAACTGGATATTGCCTCCCCCGCCCCCTGGTCCCCCTTGGCAAATGGGATGGGCTGGGGACTCCTGGAGCGCACAGTCC
Source organism: Lynx canadensis (assembly GCF_007474595.2). Lineage (NCBI taxonomy): Eukaryota > Metazoa > Chordata > Mammalia > Carnivora > Felidae > Lynx > Lynx canadensis. Next base: position 152,550,376 of record NC_044310.1, on the reverse strand, counting down.
CTGTTACAGTGGGCAAACACGTATTCTGATGCTGACAGTAGTCCCAGACTTAGTGCAACGTGGGGAAAAGAGCCTTTTACTACAAGTCACCTGAGTTCAGATCACATTCTGTCATCTCCTGGTCCCGGGGATCTTGCCTAAATCTTTTTGCCTTTCTAGGCCTCTGTTCAACCATTCGTGGGACTTAGGCTGGGATATTAAATGAATAAATACATCAATGCATTCCAGAGTGAAAAAATTAAAACCACTCTGCAACTCAGATCATAAAAGAGTTTGGACACGGGAATTCTTTTTTTTTTTTTTTAATTGTCCCAATAGCATTATCTACACAATAAGGAACACCCAATTAATCCAAGACATTCAGCCAGCCTTCTGGATGACGCGAGCAGTGTGCACGTACTGCCATCAGAGAGCCTGTAGGGCTGATATTTTCCTTTGTCTACTGAACGTTTAGATATTCTGGTGACGTGGGCTAAGAAGGACCTGATTAGCTAGTACTGTTTCTCTACTGCTTATCTTCGTCGAGAGCCCATGCTTCATAAAAGAAATAATAAGAAAATGATTTTGCCTGCATCTCCATTCAAACCGAGTCACTGAAGCCATTCACCTGAGCAGAGTACAGGCTATATTGAAGAATAAGGAAGATGAACACGCATTTTTTTAGCATAAAAAACATTGGTGAGGGTCAAGCAACAGATTGCTAGCTGAGTTGTGGCCCAGCATGGCTTATTGTGGCTATTTGCTGAGAGTGCTTGTATCCAGTCACTTGGCTCATTTTTAAACTTATTTTTTTTCCTCCCTAACAAGTGCCAGACATGTGGGGCCATAATGAGTTTAATTAAAGCCAGTGGCAGCCAATAATTCAAACCTTATAAATGTAATTTGGGAGCAAACAAAACTCCAAAGTCAAAACATGAAATATTCTACTTAAGCAGAAGTTTGAATCATGTTCATAAAATAAAATTGCCAAGTATCTTAGGGACTGACCGAGTGCAAAGATCTGATTTCCAGTGTTGGATCTACCTCTAGCCGACTGTGTTATTTTGGGCAAGTAAAATTTTTAATTAAGAGAACTTTTTTTAGTACCTAGCATCATGCTTGTATGTAATTGGTACTTACTACATATTTATTAAGCACATGAGTGTTTAAAACTGTACAGCGCCAGGAGAAGCGAAAATAAGAACAATTCAAACTGAGGATGACGACACTAGTGTAAAGAGTGTCTTCAAAACGAAGACAACAGCTAGAGAGGAGGAAAGGCAGGTAAAAGAGGGAAGAGGCTTACTTCAGTAACTCACGATCTTTAAAATTCTCCGACGAAGCTAAATTGTCACATCTTCTTAGAAAGACTTAATGTGAGCTATAATGAGTTTCAATATTATGAAGAATTTATCGCTTTGGTCGGATGTACTATCTAGTGTCCCACATAATTAAAATAAAATTTGGAAAGGATTCATTTCCAAAACAAACGGATCAAGTCTACAAAGGGATTCAAGACTCTCGATGGCTGCGTGTAGGCTCCCTCTCAAATGTGCAGCGTTTAAACTCATCGGGGTCACTCTTCTAACAAAACAGACTACACTCTTCTAACAAAACTACACAATCAGTAGCTAGACATTTGTATCATTTGTATATCAGGTTAATAGACAATTTTTACTGGACCAATTCTCATTCCCGCCCAAGTCATTTGGCTTTTATGTTTTTTCAACTCTACCCTCCTGTGTGGGAGGAGTTTTAAGACTCTAACGACAAATAAGGACCACAAGTCCCATTGGCCACACTACTCATACAATCTCTTTGGACCGCTATGGCTTCTCTTCCTTCCAGGCTCTAAGAACCCATATTCACAATTACCTTCTTTCATAAGACACCAAACACGTTGTTAAAATACATACGATGAGAAGATGGGGCAGGAAATCAATTTTCAAAGTGAGAAATGTACATGTTTCTGCTCTAACAAAACCAACCACCATTACCAATTGGAGCTTCTTTGGAGACAGAAATGAATGTTCACTTCGTTGAGGAGTACCACAGTTCAACCTAATCTGCTTGAAAGATATATGATTAAAAGTCTGAATTTTGAAATATTTAAAATTGGGCTCCAAGTCACAGAACTCAAAATACCTTTTTGATTACATATCGATGTTTTAAGGAAATTGTATTATGTGTTGTTTATACCCGTGAATATTTTGAACACAGTCTTCATATTCCATCATAAAAATATTTTACATAATTTTTGAATAATAAATGATGAACTATGATCCTCTTCATGCATAGTAAATGTTAAATGCTGCATTGTTTGCAGACATTAAGCCATAAGTGTTATTTGAGATGTTGCAAAATCCTGACCCCTTTAAAAGCCAAACAGCACTACGGCAGGCCTTCCCTAGCAACTGTATTCATAATGGCAATCTCCGACAGTCAGTCAAACTAAATAAACCATCAAGAATTCCAAGCTAGAAATGAGTTGTTGAGGGCTCCCGTTATCATGTCGGGACTGAGGTCATGGAGGGAACCGGAATGTTATTTTCACTAGTGCTGGCCTGCCAGTTAGTGCTGGAATTAGATTTTAGTGAAGGTGAACTTCACCATTGCTGATACTGGCAGAAATGCACTCAAAATCCTTGTAAGGGCATCAGAAAGGTTTGTGGATTACAGAGAGGTGAATCCACCCTCTCTCCTGTTACTCTGTTCCTTGTCTTGAGTGTCTCCCGTTGATCTAGAAAACCATTGCTGTATACAAGGGTTTATGATCCCCAATTTGTCTGCCAATGCTGAGAATCAAACCAAAATTTCCTGAGCAGTGTCAGCACATTCAAGAGACCTGAGACTTGGTAGCACACTGGTTAAGTGGGACAATTCCTAGCAAGATATTATTTACAGTGCGGTACTCAAAAGATGATCTTTGCTTTTAGAGTGCAGTTGTTTTATTTTAATGGGAAAGTTTATTTACTGTTTAATCACATTTTAGATCGATAAAGCATTGGAGCAGGTGAAAAAGGCATGCAGGGAAGGTTCTGACCATCTTCCCAAGCACATGATCCCTACTTCTCAGATTTTTCTGGAAATGGCCTAGGACTTGGGGATAGATAAGCAGAGAGTGTGAACCTCCACTATGCACACAAAATTTGCAAAATAATCATGTGCCAAGATTCTTACTGGACTTCCTTCTGTCTTTTCTAACAATAAACACTAACTCGGTTATCTCGATTTTATGTCACTCGTCGTAACAATGGAAACTAAAGACAAAAAATCTGCATTTACATAATGTCATCTGTTACAACAGCAGTGTGTAATACAGGTTATTATTAGGCTATATAACAAGCTAATGGTTTTTAGTTATGAAGGAAATATGTAGCTAGAGGATGATAAAGCTCATATAACAATTTTTTGCTTCCGCCAAGGGAAAGAATACAGGGATGGTAGTTAAAGTCACTGCTAAGTACTTAAAGAGTTTTACATTTTGCTTCTACATGGCATCGAGACAGATGCAGAGATTGCATTTTTTTTGTATTTTAGACCAACCCTGAAGACACTGTTATTTTTACAGAAATAAACCCTCACAAAGGTCCGATGAATTCAGATTAATGATGGTCTTATCTTGTAGCTATCTTAGCCCTAGTAGTGCTTTCATACAAATAGCCTCAATGTATCATCAGGAATGCATTATTTATCACAGTTCCAGATATTACAAATGCAGTGGGCAAGATGGAGAATCTTTATTGACATATTGATGCAACAGAAAGAATTAGTACAATTAAGATGTATCTGGCATAGAATAAGAGTTTCTGAAAGAATGATAAGCCAGGCCTGGTGAATAGGAGTGGACCTCTCCAGGTGGCCTAAATGTCAGGTCAAAGGCATGAGCCTTTGTTATACCTGCTGGGTTGGTAATAATAAGCCAACATAGACTCGAAGGCTTGAGAAGTAATAATATTTTATATTCTTATTTTAAGACAGTATTTCAGAATTGTTTATTACTTTCTATTAAGCTTGGTGGAAATGACCTTTGCCCTGGATCTTGAGCACTAACAGGCATTTTCATATCGGTATAACATCAACATTTGAAATACATCCCAAACCAAATATTCTCAAGATTAGAAATAGAGCAGCCTGTTACATCATTTCCCCCAAAAAATTATAGCCTGAGAAGCAAGAGTTCTTTCCGAACCAGTTTCAGAAAGTTATGGTTAAAAAAGAAGAGAAAGAAAAGAAAGAAAGAAAGAAAGAAAGAAAGAAAGAAAGAAAGAAAGAAGAAAGAAAGAAAAAGAAGAAAGAGAGAAAGAGAAAAGAAAAGAAAAGAAAAGAAAAGAAAAGAAAAGAAAAGAAAAGAAAAGAAAAGAAAAGAAAAAAGCCAAAAGGAACCTGAAGAATTAAGTGGCCTCTCTGACAATCCATTCTCTGAATCATGATCTACACGGTCAGCAGGGCATATAGAGGTTCTGCTGTTCATGTTAATGACCTGGGTAATGGGTTGGCAGAGTTGTTTTTTGTTGTTGTTGTTGGGTTTTTCGTTTGTTTGTTTGTTTTTGTGCATAGCGTTAAAGGTTGCTGCATGAATCCTACCACTGGTTCCTCTTGACCTCTAAGTAATGGCCAACCGAGCAGGTACACAGAGAATTCAGGCATGAAAAGCAGGAAGCAGGTCAGCTGTACCGTCTAATGTAGGAAGCTCAAGTAAAACTGAACTAGAGAGGATGGAATTTCTCTGTTGCTGAGTGAAGAGGCCCCGCCCATCTGAAGGTCCAAACATAAGAGGAAGAAAGAGAGATTCCTTGTCTCTGACAGGCAAATGGTCCAAGGGAGAGAAAGAGAATATAACCTTTTCCCAGATTTGGGCCTAAGAGTAAGTTCACACACTGCTAACCAGGATTAGGCCAAATCAGAGAAGTCACTTGCCTTTGAGGGAGAAGCACATATTTAGGTAGGAAAAGGGGCCGAAGAATGTTTCCCTAGCACTTATTGGAGGGACAGAGTGCAACCTCATTGGTAGATGTTTCCTCCCTGTATGAAAACTGTAAACAAATACTACTCTTTTAACATATAAAAACTTACATGAACTCTTTGTATGTTCAAAATTAATTTTGCCTTTCTCACTTGTACAATTTAATATAGAGTTCCATAAGAGGCAATGCCTCTTCCTTAGTGTTTTCCGGATCACATTCCAAGCAACATTAGTTCTTTGTGATGTAATTGTGAAGGACAGACGTTCAGAAACCAGCTAAGTATGGCTAGCACTGAGTTAGACATAATATTGGATTGTACTCTTTCCTTTACTGAAGGACTACTCAGAGCTTTTAATATGTGAATATGTGTTGTTATCATTTGAGAGGGGATATAGTTATGTATTGTTCCCCAAATTATTTGATAACAAGATCCTCTTTTAGGAATACCTCATAGGACCAGTGTCCTTAAAAACATTCTTTGGAAAACATTACCAGTAGATATTCTCTCACTTCTCCCTTCTAAAATACCCAAACCACTGGGTAAAAATAGATCAAAGAGAGTGATAGGAGGCCTGAGCCCTAAGAAACCAAGGTCATGTTTGGTCTAGAACTGAATGGGTTGATGCTAGATGCCAAGGCTTTGAACGGGAGGCTTTAGATCTGAATTCAGTTCCAGGCTGGGTAATTTTAAAAGCACAGATTATAAAGAAAATACAAATGATAGTGTTTTTAGAGGGAAACATTCTGTCCCAATTTGTTTCCTAATGATTGCTCATACACTTAATTCATTTGTTTTGCCTGTTAGATCCCTCAAAGCATTTGAGTTTGTAATGTCTCACTTCGAAACTCTATAGTCTGACCCAGAGGACAGCTAAACTGCCTAGTCTGCTCCTGAACCATCCAGGGTCTGAAGTCTACAGGATCAGCTATGACTGTGGGCTCACCCCATGGACCATTCTTGTGGGGAATGTGCCAGAGCCTATTTCACTAGACTCCTCATATGACTCTAAAGTTTAGTCAAGGGGCAGCTGGGTGGCTCAGTCGGTTAAGCATCTGACTTCAGCTCAGGTCCTGATCTCGCGGTTCATGAGTTTGAGCCCCGCATTGAGCTGTGTGCTGACAGCTCAGGGCCTGGAGCCTGCTTCGGATTCTGTGTCTCCCTCTCTCTGTCCCTCCCCTGCTCGCGCTCTGTCTCTCTCTGTCTCTCAAAAATAAATAAACATTAATTTTTTTAAATAAATAAATAAAGCGTAGCCAAAGCCAGCTGTAAAGTCAGGGGGAGGGGGAGGTTTCCCTGGACATTAGTGGTTTTGCTGTATCTAGTTTCGATTAGATTAAGCCAGTGTTTTAATCTCCCTCTTCTGCACTGAAATTCTGAACATGTATCTGGCACTCATTTGCACTTCTTAAGTAAAACCAGCCCCAAATATTCATGGACTGCATCATTGCAGAACTGTTTGTACATTGTTTGAGTTTATCATTTAATAACTTTTTAATGATTTTGGAGCAAACTCTATAAAATGTTATAAATCCGTCTGTCCAAATAAATAGACTATATTGATCAGAATCTAAATGTTTCTCAATATCTTGGGATGCTTACGTTGAACATCAATTACTGTACTGTAATGTAATGAATAGGTTCACAGACCACACAAAGCATACAGGGTTATCTCTACACTAAGCAGTCCCAGGAAGTCACAAAATGTCAGTTCTCCCATTAGTTCTTTTTTTCTCCGTCTCTTCTTTTCCTGTTGTCATGTTTTCAAGTTGTCTCTCTCATTGCTTTCAATATGCCTCACTAACCTGTGATAGACTGAAACAATCAAGTGGATATGTGATTGTGCCAATGATAGACTGCATAGGAGCTAATAGGCCATCATTGCACTACTTACCTGCAAGGAAATTACATGCATAGGACTTTGAGTCCCCACTTTGGTCCGTCCAGAGGTATTTTTGTTCACTTCTTAGCTCTTGACTGTGTTTTAAGGGAGAAAATTCTTTTTCTACTTGTTTCTGAACTCATATTATATCCCAAATCCTTCAACTCAACTGTGAACTCCCTGCAGATCGATAGATTATCTGATACTTAAAGAATATTTTATGTGGTGGCACACATAAGAGCTCAATAAATACATTAGCCAAAAGATCCTTCAGTTCTCTCCTCCTTACCTGTATTCGGCAACACCGTTAGATCTATTAGTCTGGCTTTCATTAAGAAGTGAAAGTTTTCTGGTATTTCATATCTTATTTCTCTATCTCATAAAGAGAAGAAGAGACACACAGGAAGTAGATGGCCACGTGACCATGGAGGCAGAGATGGAGTGATGGATCCACAAGGCAAGGAACGTGAACAACAGACAATTGCCAGCAAATGCCAGAAGCTACAAAAAGCAAGGAGGGATTCTCTCCTCTAGGTTTCAGAGGGTGGCCCTGCCCACACCTTGATTTCGGACTTCTAGCTTCCAGAACTGTGAGACAATAGATTTCTATTGTCTTAAGTCGCCCAGTTTGTGGTACTGTGTTATCATAGCCCGAGGAAATGGATACGACATATTTTCATTACAATTTCTGCTTAGGTTTGAAAAGAAGAAAGAACAATGAAGTAGGACTAGCTCGCTCTGGTTGTTGCCTGGGGATGAGCAGAGATACAGGCGATCGTTCTTTACGAGGCAGTGATCCACTCCAACTCTTGTCACTGAAGCAATGCCATCTCTACCAACGGAGACCCATTAATGTCAAAAATAAGTTTATTTTGTCATGGCATGTAATCCACCGTACCACAAAAAAGATTGGGAGAAACAAATGGTTGCCAGTGGGGAGAGGCGTGGAGGGAGGAAGGAAGAAAATACCATAAGAACGTGAACACTACCACCATGGGTAAAAACAGCTATACTTTAGCGGGCAATGGTTATGAGTCTGCACGGCAATGAACACTTTAAATGCTTCATCCAACTTAGGGGCTCCTGGGTGGCTCATTTGGTTAAGTGTCCACCTCTTGATTTTGGCTCCGGTCATGATCTCACAGTTCATGGGTTTGAGTCCCGTGTTGGGTTCTGCACTGATAGTGCTGAGCCTGCTTGGGATTCTGCCTCGCCCTCTCTCTCTGCCCCTTCCCTGTTTGTTCTTCCTCTCTCTTAAAGAAATATTAAAAATAAATAAATAAATGAATGTTTTATCCAAAATTAATTCATACATAAGTGCCATGGTATGGGTATCATTGCCCCATTTTACAGATGAGGACACTGAGGGTCAAAATTATTTTGTGCTTTCCCCCATCACACGGCTCCAAAACCCACGTTTTTAACCAGTGCAGCTCTGTGCTGACAGCTCACTAACTATATAGGCTTTGGAAATGCATATCCCATTGCTTTTCTCAAAACAGATAATAACTAAAAGAGAGAGGATTTGTCACATTAGCAGAGATTTATTGAGTACTCGCGATAATCCAGGCAGTGTGCTGTATGCTATAAAAAAAGATTCAGGACAATATTTTACTATTATTCTCGTGTCAAAAATAATAGTAATAAAATACTTTCCCTGAGATATGCAATATCTACCTCATTGTCAAAGCATGGAATGATTTCGTGTCTGTTCAATGTGTTCCTTGACAACCCTTCCATCTCAATTTTTTTTTTTTTTTTTAATTTGGCTGGTAGTTTCCCTGTCCAAAGCCCAGTCTGCCCAAGAGTTCAAATGTAGGAGCAATACTTCACTCATATATGGAAATTTCTTTTACCTTTTAACCTAGAATTTTTATAATTTTTCCTAGTAAAATTAGAATTTTCTAACTAAAATGAACTGCCAATTATCTCACCTATTTACCATCAGAAGCTTGTGATATAAGTGTGGAAGGAATATTATCACAATTTTATAAAAGAGGAAATTAATACTTAGAAAGGAATGGGTTTTTGGGGTGCCTGGGTGGCTCAGTCGGTTAAGCGTCTGACTTCAGCCCAGGTCGTGATCTCGCGGTTTGTGAGTTCTAGCCCCGCGTCAGGCTCTGGGCTGACAGCTCAGAGCCTGGAGCCTGCTTCGGATTCTGTCTCCCTCTCTCTCTGCCCCTGCCCAGCTCATGTTTGCACTCTCTCTGTCAAAAATAAATAAACTTTAAGAAAATTAAAAAAAGAGAAAGGAATGGTTTATTTTAAAGGAATATCCATCTACAGGAAGCTGAATTAGGGATCTAAATAAATCAGAGCTCTTCTAAAGGACAATTTCTGCCATTCCCATCTTGCTTTCTAATACCAACTCTTTTCCTTGAAGTTTTTCTCTTGCTTCATTTTAGGATATTTTTAAAGTCTGTGGGTCTAAGGAGCAATGCTGAGCAGTGCTGCTTAAAAAAAAAAAAAAAAAAAAGCAATCAAGTCAAAAGTCCCACACAAAAGGGACACATTTCAGAAAAGCTACAAATAAATATATTATAGATTGAACTACAAGCACTCAATAGTATTTTTGTTGTTGTTTAGGAAAACACTTTTTTCCTAGAACTTGGTCAATACCAAAGGAAAAAGACAGATTTTTCTGGGTCTCCCTGTTTGCATGCGAGTTAGAAAAAATAGACGAGTCTGACAAACATCTGGGAAATGGTTGGGTAGCAGGTTTTTACCCCCTTCACATATTGCCTGGAATTAACAACAGTGTCTGTCTTCTAATGTGATTGGCTACAATGGTTCCAGTAATTTAAAATACAAATAGTGCTGAGAAAGCATGGTAAGGATTGGCATGTTATAGTTCTGGAAACACTGAACCTTATGAATGATGTAGCGGTAAAAGGAAAGAAATATTGCCAGAAAATATTGATAGTGGATTGGATCTAAATTCACAGGAGAGGGATTGCCTGGCAGAAATATGTGGTCCCCTACCCTTTTACACTGCAGTTTCTTCACTGCTTTTCTTTAAGAAGGAGAAAATGCTTTTTGCTTTTAATGCATGCCATCCCTTTTCACTCTTTACCAATGCTGAGATTCACAGATGTGGAAGCTTTGTAGTTCAGAGCACAGACTTTGTGGTCAGATAGACCTGTGTGAAATCTCAGCCCCTCTGCTTGCCTCGGGTCTGTTACTCTCTCAGCCTCAGTCTTCTGATCTGTCAACTGGGTAAATTTTAATATTTCCTTCATGCAATGGCCATGAGGAAAAAAATGAGACAATGCATGTCAAAGACCTGACAGAGTGCCTAGCGTTCCCAATGTTGTTCACGAATGGTGGTTTGCATTTATTTTTGACTTTGCATTTTCTTGGCCTGGATATGCTTGTCTAGGTATCAGGAAGCCCATGAATCTAAAACGACACCTTGAATGTGGCTGAAAAATATCACCTTGTTAACAACCATATACCAATTACTATAGATTCTACACATTATCACAACTACTTTAAAGGCAGTAGGGCCATATGGAATGGACTGAACTAAAATAATTCTTCTATATTTAAGTTTAGCTTACAAAACTTATAAGGAAAGTTAATAATTCAAATTCAGATAATGGTGGTCTTTTGGTCCGTAGAAAAACATTAAATTTGTCACCATCGGGGTGCCTGAGTGGCTCAGTCAGTTAAGCCTCTGACTCTTGGTTTAGGCTCGGTTCATGATCCCCACGGTTTCGTGAGTTCAAGCCTCATGTCAGGCTCTGCACTGGCAGCATGGAGCCTGCTTGGGGTTCTCTCTCTTTCCCTCTCTCTCTGCCCCTCCCCTGCTCACGCTCTCTCTGCCTCTCTCAAAATAAAGAAATAAACTTAAAGAACGTTGTTTACATTTGTCACCATCTCACCAGAAGGGAGGTGGGGGAGGGGGGCAATGGGTGAAATACGGGGGATGGGGATTAAGGAGAACACTTGTGATGAGCACCGGCTGATGTACAGAAGTGTTGAATCACTGTACTGTACAGCTGAAATAAATATTAGACTGTATGTTAATGAATGGAATTTAAATAAAAACTTTTTAAAAATTCTAAAAAAAAAAAAGCCACCATCAAGACAAACTCTAAAACACACACAAAAAAGACAGGATCTTGGGATGGGTAAAAACTAATCCCGATACTTTGGGAAAGAACATTCAGGCAGAGTCCCTGGAAAGACTTACAAAGGAGAATGTCCCCCCTTATTTCCCACTCTTTTTCCATACTTTATCTGCTCCACCATTGCAGCTCCAATCCAAAACTGGCTCTGGAACCAGATGAGAACAAAAGATTTCATTTAGGAAAGAGAGAGAGATTTCAATTTTCAGGGCATCACCATTTGAATTCAACTTTTGACATGAACAAATTTCTTAGAGCAGAAAAGTAAGACTTAGACACATCTAAGAAATCTAGGATCAAATAATCTGTGAGGGTTATTTTTCTCCGTCAAGAAGAATTCCATATTATTAAAATCAAAAACTGGAATCTGTTTCTCTGTTTTTTTGTTTTTGGTTTTGGTTTTGGTTTGTTTGTTGTGTTTTGTTTTGTTTTTCCGGAAAACTGAGATCCCAAAGAGATTATGGTTTCTTTTAAGACACCGATACAAAAAAAAAAAAAAAAAAAAAAAAGACAATGATACAATAGAATCAGTTCCAATTTTAGATTTCCTTTCTTTCTTATAAATATGTTTAGGGTAAGGACTAGAATGTATGTGCACAATTAGATCATAAATATGTCTAATGATTGAATGGGAAAGAGAGCATGCTTGCAAACTAGGATAACACTGAAGTTTATAAAGCAGCATTTCCTACCGCATTAATAGGTTATGTTGTTTGATAAGATTATATGAGTGCTATCAGCCGAAATTTTCAGATTTCTTGTTACTTTCTTTTTCTTTCAGGTAATTAAATCTTACCATGTTCAAACGTGCAATGATTCAGCATTTTTTCAGGAAGGAGGAGCTGGGCACACTGAGCACATTCTCCCGGGTCCACATCTGCATCCCCAGGACAGGGAGACGAGTCCACAGTGACCCAAGGGATATGGAGGAAGAGACAACAGAGCAGAGATGGGGCCACAGGTCTGCTCTGAAGGGCTCCGAACACACAACATCTAGATGCCAGGGTTTCCATGGCAGGAATTCTGTAGCTGCAGCCTGGGGTCACCTTGACAGCCGGTTGTGCGCCTCACATGCAGATAAAAATCAGGTAAAAACTCATGCCACCTCTAAATTCAAGAAGTGTGAAACTTCGGGGGCACCTGGGTGGCTCAGGCGTTGGAGCCTCCGGCTTCGGCTCGGGTCGTGATCTCACGGTTTGTGAGTTCGAGCCCCGCGTCGGGCTCTGTGCTGACAGAGCCTGGAGCCTGCTTCGGATTCTGTGTCTCCCTCTCTCTCTGCTCCTCCCCCGCTCGTGCTCTATCTCTCAAAAATAAATAAACAGTAAAAAAAAAAAAATTAAAAAAAAAAGAAGTATGAAACTTCATATTCTTTCCCTCCCCACTTCACACCTCCACTCGCATTCCCCGGTGTAGACACACACAGACCCACACACACCACACACACAACACATACATAACATACACCCACAGCAAAGAAGAATATCCAGAAAAGAATCCAATAGTTTAAAGGGAAGAGAGATTAAACATAGATAGATTAAAGATAGATTAAACACAAATAGTAACTCCCAGTTTTAAACTGCCCGACTATTTCAATGACCGAATAGGCTTTGCTGCCATATAATTTCCTACGGCAGCAAAGCCAAACACTGTAATAGCTTCACCCGAGGTCCTACTTGACTTCGACGCTATTTGTCCACATGAAAGTATCCCCAATGACACCTTTGTTGGCCAGTTGCAGCAAAACCACCAAGCTCTTAATGAGCATTTATTATTTATTTGACCTTCAGAGGTCTCAGGGTGCGTGCACAGTTATAAAGTCATATGCATAAAACCATCTCGGCAATAAATTAAAATTAAACTAACCATGGCAGCGGTATTCTAGGAGCATAACTTTACTTACTTGGGTAGGCCAGGTGGAAGCTATGAGTTCTGCTCCGTGTCCGAAGGTCACGAGAATTGGATTCTGTCAAACAAGGAAAGCCAGAAAACTGCAGAGTCTAGCAAGAATCACCCTCTAGCTCGCGGCCTGTCAGCAGCAGAATCTAAGCGAGGGACACCATCTATGCTGTTTGGGAAGCATCAGATTCAAGTCTCAGCATATTAACGTGGGGCTGCAGGAGATTTTCAGTGAAGTGCCTCCACCCCCGCCTGTTTACCTGCTCTATAATACAGGACACCCTTCTCCAGGGAAATGCATCTCTACTCCACGTACAAGACATTTTCAGTGGAGCATATCAAAGATGATATTTTCATCATTTGAACATCCTGACAGTGAGCATCAAATACCCTTCCCCCCACATAATGAGGGCTGCACCTGTGAAAAAAAGAAAATGCCTTCCAAGACAAAAAGAAAAGCATAGAAATTAATTGGACGAGCCTTCCTGTCATATATGCACCACTAAATATGCAATTTAGTACTGAAGCCAGGGCCATATAACATATAGTTGGATGGTCAAGTGGTCAATGGCAAAATTAGCTTCTCTATGAAAAACAACTCCAAGCCCCCTCCTTTGATTCTCAGAGGGGATTCACGAGCTGACTCGTTCTACCTTCCCTTGAGTTTACATTGTCTTCAGGTGAACGATAATGGGCCCAACAGGATACGCAGGAAGTAGTTGACTTGCTGAAACACACAGAAATGCCCATCAGGGTGACAGAGAAAGTCATTAAGACTCACCGTGTCCGACGGGTGATAGAAAAATCGCACGTGCTTCTGAAAACTGTTTTCCCGTGTTGTGATTTTATTGGCCATACTCGTGTTCAACGAGTCACTTAGCTTAAGAAGAGACAAGGGAGCCTTCCGTACTTAAGGTATTATTTTAAACCAGTGGTGCAGAGCTATACGTTTGGGCTCCCTATCAGTGACAGCAAATGTGCCAATATTTTTAGATACTGCAAGTTTTTTGTGTTCTGGTTCATCTTGTTTTAACGAAAGCATAGCACGACTGGGTAAAATTTGTGCCTCTACTACTGTCCACGTTTTCTCTGCAGTAGAGTAGGTCAATTAAATAGGCCTAAGATACTTAAGGTGAATAGAAATATGGAGCTTAATTATCCTGTACCGTTCCTTCCCTATTCTTCTACTCCTCCAACACCATCTACATGCCCTACTTCCTTCCATTGATCAATTCGTAATCATCTAATTCTCAAAAGCAAATGCAGAGTGACCCAAAACAGTCTGTGAAGGCAGAGCCTGGGAGGGAGACCATTTGCTGATTTGTTATTTTTAGGATGAGAAACAAAACATGCCATTATGCCCTGTCACATCATGCAATGCAATACAATAAGTTCTGGAATAACCCTTCCTTGCATCTTGCTTCTGTGAGTTAGCAAGTTAATATCTACATTAAGAACAGTTAGAACACCAGGTAAGGAGATATGCGCCTTAACTTTTTAAGAAATTTTTTAATGTTTATTTATTTATTTATTTATTTTAATTTTTTTTTCAACGTTTATTTATTTCTGGGACAGAGAGAGACAGAGCATGAACGGGCGAGGGGCAGAGAGAAAGGGAGACACAGAATCGGAAACAGGCTCCAGGCTCTGAGCCATCAGCCCAGAGCCTGATGCGGGGCTCGAACTCCCGGACCGCGAGATCGTGACCTGGCTGAAGTCGGATGCTTAACCGACTGCGCCACCCAGGCGCCCCTAATGTTTATTTATTTTTGAAAGAGACAGAGACAGAATGCGAGTGGGTTAGGGGCAGAGAGGGAGACACAGAATCCGAAGCAGGCTCCAGGCTCCGAGCTGTCAGCAGAGAGCCCGACGCGAGGCTCGATCTCACAAACCGTGAGATCACGACCTGAGCGGAAGTCGGACGCTCAACAGACTGAGCCACCCAGGCGACCCTTTGCCTTAATTTTTAAAAGCAGGCAAATCTGCTCGAGTAACAATAACTGTAAAAAGTGGTTAGTCATCTCGAGAGTGCCGGAAGCCCACATTAATCCCTACAGTCTAGCTATCCCACAACACACCCCTTTCAATAAAGCCAGGCTCCTCACACCCTCTCCCCCACAGCACCCCTCTGCAACTTTACTCATGCACTCTGTACAGAGAGACAAGCCGGGTCTGTACTCCTTCTGACCACTCACCGCCTCTCTGATCTCTATCCTGGCTTTGGAACTCGATTAGGTTATTCTCAGCATTTCAGTATATACTGACTTGCAGGGGTTTTCTTTCTTCACAAGCATGTAAAGCAAAGGGCACCCCATATGGAATGCTCCTTGGTTGAGAGTACATGATACCAGATTGAACAACACTGAATTCAAACTCTGGCTCTGCCATTGCTAGCAGTGTGACCCATAAAATGGGGACAGCGGCAGTGCTGACCCTGCTGGGTCATTAAATGAGACAATGCATGCAAACTACTTAGCAATGGGTGAGGGCCCAGTTAGAACTAGAGCAATTGCATCAGTGGGCATAATCTGAGTCACTGAAGGTATCACTGTTGCCATTATTAGAGACTGGTGCCCACATCTCCTGCTAATTTGTGTGGCGTAGTTATTCAACCTTTTTGAGTCTCGGGCTCATCTGTGACACAGCAGGACTAGATGGGCTTACTTTCTAAAATCTCCAATCCTCTCTTTGGTTATATGTGGGCTCATTCGAAGCAAGGCTTGTCTCGTATTCTTTTGCAGTCACCCTAGCTCCCAGTACTTCACATATATTCGGTAGATTATATAAATGAACTAAAAATAGTAGATCTTTACATACGCATATATATGTGCGTCTCTATATGCGTGTTAGCGTGTGCAAGAAACCTTCATCTGTGGAGCTTGAAGAGCTGTGCGTAGGTAGAATTTTCCCCCAAGGTATGGTAAATTAGGAGCTGTTTTGGCCAGAAGACAACCTGGAAGATCAACCCTCTGAAATCTAGCTTAGCTAAATGAACATGGTTTGACGCCCAGGAGCTTCCTGCCTTTAGGAATGAAGAAGAAACTGTCATATACTCCTCAACTGGGGCTTCACGGCCAACTGTGCCATTGACAAGAGCCTGGTCTGGACTTCAAGGCTCTGAAGACTCTGGTGTCATCCCAGCCTGATGGGTCTTGCTCACATTGGTTTCTTCAGCTGTCTAATGATTTTGATTCTTAGAAAGACAATAGAGTTTGGAATGATTCTTAGTGATTCCAGAAGCCACCAGGAAAGTAGCCTCTTAGAGACTTCTTGTTTTTGTTTTTGTTTTCTTTTCAAATTTGTATTTAAATTCTAGTTTTTTAACACGCAGTGCAGTATTGGTTTCAGGAGTAGAATTCGGTGATTCACCACTTACACGCAACACCCAGTGCTCATCACAAGTGCCTTCCTCAATACCCATCACCCATCTGGCCCCTCCCTCACTCATCTCTCTCCCTCCTTCCCTCCCCCCAAACCTTCAGTTTGTTCTCTAAGAGTTAAAGAGTCACTCTGATAGGTTACAAAGACCCAGCCATTTAAAATATTTTTTTCATTCTATTTGAGTTAATATTTTTGTGTTAATCTCAATGTTTTTCTTCTTGCCAAAACCATTGTTAAAGCAGGACAAAGTCTGAAAAGAGCGTATGTTGTCATTTGTTATCACACCCTTTCTGTTGTTGCCAAGAACATTTGCCTGAAAACAAGCTCTTGGTTGCTTCGGAGTGGGTTGCTCCTGCTTTTCCTACCTCAGCTGATGTCATTATTCCCTATTATATCACAGCCCTCCCTCCAGCAAGGGCACTGAGCTTCACAGAGAGGAGAGGCAGTGATGTTGATGAACTCTTAACAGATAAAGCTTTTATTCTCATATTTAACAATAGAAAAGGAAGTCAAATGCTACGGCTTCCCCAGAAATAATATACTTTATTAATTTGAAATTTAACCAAAGTGAGTTTAGCATTTTGTACTCTGTCCTATTTGCTACATGTACATTGTATATTGTTGTTGTTGTTGTTTTTCTTTCTTCCACTTCCAGAAGGAACAGCCTCAAATCTTTAGAGGAAGTTATGTTTTAACTTTGCTTACCTTATATGACAAAAAGTCTTTTAAAAAAAAAGTGGGTCGAAGATTTTTAGACGTGTGTTTGATTCCATGCCGATGACAAAATATGTTACCAAATGTGAAAGACCCACAAACAATCAGATCTAACTGTTTGGTAAACTCAATTAGATATTACATATTGTGGTTTCAATGGTGCATATGAATATTTGTCTGAAAGAAATGCCAAAACATGAAAAGCCTAGATATGCAAAAATTAAAATGATTATATGCGAAGGCAGAGAGTTTCTGTATCAGTGAATAAACTAAATTAAAGTTTTGGCATCCTAATTCAGAAGGCACAACTACCAATTGGACTAGAGTGACAAAAATTCAGATTTTTAGTTATTCATATTCTCTAGAATAGATGCTTAGAATGGGTTCCAATTACTTCCAATAGTTTAATTAAGTGCCATATTGAAACATTTTGTTTTCATTCATTTCAACATCCATTCCAAAAGCTTTATCTAGCATCATTCAACTGCCACATTCATTACAAGAGCATTTTTCTAGCATCCACAGAGAATATAAATGAATTGAACGTTATTTCTCTTGAGAAACTTGAAAGCCTTGAGGAAAGCCAAAACACAAATATGCACACAATGGCTAGTAAACCTAAGTAAGTGCTTGATTTTCCATGTTAACCGTAACCCATATTTATGTAATGATTACAATATGCCAGGCACTGTGCTAGAAGCAATACAGTAATGTGTTTTGTTTCCTCCTCATAACTGTGTAAAGTGTGACGGAGAGTTTCCCCACTTAGAGGGACTAAGAAGTTGAACGTCATGCCCAAGGTTAATCTACGTGTCAGAATTCACACCCAGATCCTCTGACCCAAACACCCTTACTCTTGAGCACTCTGAGGGGAAAATGGTGTAGCACTGGAAAAGGCCTGAGGTTTAGGGTCAGAGGAAGCCTAGCTACCCAGTACCACCCACCACGCTATGGGATCTTAGACAAATCATTTAACTCCCTTGAGTCCCAAGTCCCTTTTTCAATAAAATAAGGTAGATGAAAGGGCTTTGTAAACCCTAAAACACTCTGTAAATATCAGCCACTAATATTTTCATTTCAACCTGCCTATACTTAGTGAAGGAGTGCTATTTAGTGCTATTTATTATACTAATAAAATGTTAAAAAAGACTGTTCTAAAAAAGTTGTTTCATTTCAGAATCACAAGAAATTACTAGGTAGGGGTCGATGGACAAGTGTCAGAGTTCATCTACTGCCTGGAAAAGTACAGCCAGCAGAGACTTATTGTCTATATGGAAGTATACTACTCAATATTTACAATGAAATTACAGTATTAAGTCCACATACACTTACGCTATTCTAATCACTTACACTGACCCACCAATCGAGAGACATTAAAATAACAAGAATGTGTTATTACAACAGTTAGAAAGATATTGGTAATGGTTATGTCAATATGTAGATAATGTCAAAACAGCTAAATGAGATGGCAGGAGGCTTAGAGAAAGAAACAAATGCTTTCCTCTCCCCAGATCTGCAGAGTTTTCTAGCATTTCATAAGTAGTCAGACACATAAAAAGCTCATTGCTCAGACTGTACGAATGATTTGGGCATATTTAAATTTTTTATTATTTTTGTTATTGTTGTTACGCTTTCCCGAGGGAATTCTTAGTGGTAAAAAGACAATTAACGTGTCAAACCAGACAGAAAATTGATACGTGATGTCAGTTGCATTGAAACTATCCTCTACTTGTATAGTTTTAATATCATTTATTTTTATTCCTGTCATAATAATACTTCTGAAATATTAATCAGTGCTGTTTTACTTAAGGCATATTTAAATTTTTCCTAAACTTAAGAAGTTAACACTAATTCAATAATTAATATCATTTTTATTCTCCAATCTAATTAGTTCCCTAAAAGGAGAGCTGTATTGTTTCAATACGAAATCCACCCTATTACCCTAGTGAATGTATTTTTCTAAAAATATTGTTGGAAAAATTTTAAAGGAAGATAATGAATTTAAGAAATAATTTCATTTGAACATAATCACCATTTGGAATCCCTGGTCTCGGATTAGCCATTGGTAGTTTACCAGCTGAAAATGTACTCAGAGTAAATAGAGGTGAACTTAAAATATGGATTTTTCTTTTCACTACTGTGTCTGCTCAGACATGAACACTTCGTAAAGCTGAAAGGGCAACACCGTACATTTAAACTGGTATATAGGGGCGCCTGAGTGGCTCAATTAGTTAGGCATCCAATTCGGTTTCAGTTCAGGTCATGGTCTCATGGCTCATGAGTTCAAGCCCCACATCTGCCAGTACAGAGCCTGCTTGGGATTCTCTCTCTCACCCTCTCTCTCTGCCCCTCCCACTCTCTCTCTCTCTCTCTCTTTTTTTTAATCTCAAAATAAATATATGAACTTTAAAAAAATGTTTAAATTGGTATGTAAAATAAAAAATGAGAAAAATCTTAGAAAAGAAAACGGCTATATAAGATCTTGCTGTTAAGAATTTTGGTTTTTTTTCTTTTTTTATTTAAAAATTTTTTTTTAATGTTTTATTTATTTTTGACAGACAGAGAGAGAGAGACAGAGCTTGAGCTGGGCAGGGGCAGAGAGAGAGGGAGACACAGAATCTGAACCAGGCTCCAGGCTCTGAGCTGTCAGCACAGAGCCCGACGCAGGGCTCGAACTCACGGACCGCGAGATCACGACCTGAGCCGAAGTCGGACACTCAACTGACTGAGCCACCCAGGTGCCCCTGTTTTGTTTTTTCTTAAGTATGTACCAATTTCTCAGTGTCATTGGTCATAAATGAACTTCACATTGAGATGAGTTCCACTAATAAGAAATCACTTTTTCACATTATATTCACTCACAGAAGTTTGTGGGGGAGGCCCTTCATTGTTCATCTCCTCCCCCTCACTCAACACACACAAAACTGGCTCACTGGCAGAAGAAAAGACGAATCCAGTCTACAAAAATCAATCACCAAAGCACATTCCGAAAAAGGGCTGGCTGGGAAGCTAGTGCCAAATTCTCTCAACCTCAGATCGTAGAGCTTGGTAGAGGTAGTAATTTTTTGCTTCCTATCATGCAAGATCTATGATCCATGTTGTGCAATGATATCGTTCTCATCTATGTTAATATACTGAGTAAATTATATTAAACACAAAAACTATAAGTCAAACGGAACATCGTCAGGAATCTGGGCACAAAAGGCCAAAACCAATATGAAGCAAAGAGCTGAGCAACTAGTCAACTGGCACTGACTCGCATTGGAAGCTGCTCTCAATGATTTACACCCAGAATTTCACTTTGGGATCCACGGGGACTAGATCAGCTGTCTATAATGCCTAAAAGTCACCAGAACGTTTCTCAGGTCGCCTCTTTTCTTGGGCGGCATAAATGTGGTCTACAAATTGCCCTGCTGCTAGTCTGCCCAGTGAAGATTTCATGGAGACCTAGCCCTTTCCATTCTAGGAAAAACTGTTTTTGTCAAAACATAGCTCATTATTAACCTCTTGTCTGCAACTCAGTGGCAAGAACCTCTGATGTCCAAATGCAATCGTGACATTCTCTTTCTCAGAACTGCGATCAGCAATAAGAAAGTTAGCCAGGTTACTGACAGGTCAAAGGAAAAAAAAAAAAAAAGCCCTCATAACTAATATTTGAACGGTACTGTGCAAGCCACAGAGCATTTTCTTAAGCACTGCCACATTTCATTTGCACAAGGACTCTGTGAGGTACGTATACAAATACCTAACACTCTATAATTTGTTATCTGAATTCACTTCTTCTAAATGATAAAACTTAGGCTTAGAGAGGTTAAGTAAATTGTCGGTGGTCAACAAAGCCCATGGTGTTTCTCCAGTGTCTTGCCACCTGAGACATGGCCCTAGGTGTTTCTTAGAACAAATTTCCAGTAATTAAATACGACATCCTGATGGTGTTAGAAAGATCAAGAGAGAGAAGTACAGGATCTGGACCTGCCCTTCTCATAACATCCCCACCTTCAGCATATTAGAGTACTGTCTATTATCTGACAAGCCCCTGAGTGTGCTAACGTTCTCTCCAAGTGTGCTTCAAGCTCAAAAGCTGCATTTAAAATGTCATAGATTTCTGGACACTAGTACTCAAAAATGATACACAGCCCAGGTTTCTGGCATTCTTTATGCCCATCTGCTAGCATGGCATGGTGCCCATTCACAAGGTAATAAGACAATTTCAGGAGGACACAGATGCCAAGCATATCAAGGCTGAGAGTGATAACCTGCAAAATGAAGCAAGCAGCCTTTCTTTTTCTACAATGAACAGATCCCCCTGAGTCAGAAGCACCAAATCATACCTCTGTATCTATTCCATCAGGTGAGATCCCATTAACTGACACAGAGTAGAACACACAGCAGAGATTGCTGTTACTAGTTCACGACCCTGACTCATTTCCCTCCATAGGTTACAAGGAACAATTAAGGTGCAGTCCTAGAGAATAAAATCCTGGCACCCCTCCCCTCCTTAGCTCAAAGACAGGTGTCTGCCACGGAGAGGATGAGTATTGGATGGAATTTTCCAAATGCATTTTCCAATGTCAGGAATCTTCGCGCCTTTGTTTACTTGCGACCAATCAAATCTTGGATAGCATGTGGCTTAGCCCAGCAAGAAGCTTCAGGAGTTGGGACAGGGTTGTGTTTTCTGTAGATGTAGATACGGTACCTCTATTGACTCCTCTGCCTGAGAATATAGTGATAAGGAAGATATGGTAAACGCAAGCTCCCTTCTGAATTCTAGCAAGCATCCTTTGACCAGAGCCGTTTATATGGAACCTCACCAAAGGCACACGATTTAGTCATTGTTCCTTCTCAATATGCTTTTTGTGTATCTATTTGAGGTGAAGAGTTGTTTAAAGAACAAGGGGAGCAAGTAAGGGGAAAGAAGTAAAACAGCCGAAGAAACTAAAAGGAAAGGAAAAGAGACAAAATTTTGACAATACATATGTGTTAATAACTACTCTGTAACATTAATTCTTATGGCCAGTCCGGTAGTAGTTCTAAACAAAAAAATCATTTTGCTACTACACAGAAATGTCAGTTTGCTTAAATCTCCTGTGGTTCCTGAAAACTAGATAGCTTCTTTTCTCTCCTTTCTCTATTTATATCCATAAACTACATAGTTTGGGAAACTATATGGATACACGCACATATACACATATACACGAACATATGTACATTCATAGATACATATGCATGCAGAAATATGTCTTTTAAAATTACTTAGACATAGGTATGTATACACACACACACAGACACACACACACACACACACACACACACACACACACATTAGAGATCAGATTCCACACTGCAGTGGAATCATCCTGCATGGCATTTACTAGGCAGCTACTTATATATAAGATATTTTCTCTCTTCTCAGTTTGCAAAGACGGAAATTAAATGCAAGCTATTTCCCAATAAAGTATTATAAGAGAATACACAGGTGTGAACGTGTGTAAGTGCATGCCTTTAATAGGGTTGGTGTGTTTAATAGAATGTAACGACCCCCATGGTAAAATGAATTTAGCTACACTTCTGAACAATGTGTTTATTGGCTTAATAGTTATTGAACATATATTTATTGAACACCTATGGCATTCAAAAATAATTTCCTGTTGTCAAAGAGTAATAGCTATACTTATGCCAACACAAACTTGCTTTTATGGTAAATAATTGTACTTTTAATCATTTATTCAGGAGATTTCAACGAGTACCTACTGTGAATTAGGAACTGTTTTGGGGCCTGATGATATTATAAAAACTAATTTCAGTTCTTAAAATGTTTGAAGTGTGGACTAAGACAGAGACCAGAAAAGATACTGACATAGTGTGCTTAGTGGCAATATGCAGCGCACAAACCATAAGAGGTAAAACTCCTTTAGATTTGGTGATTTGGGAAAATTTCATGGGGCAAATAGTGTCTAAGCTGTGTCTCTGAAGAGCTATTGATGTTTAGCCCAAACTGTGTGTGCATACGTGTGTGTGGGAGTGAACAGGGTTACCTCTCGGAAGACTGAAGGTCATCGCATAGGTAATCTTTATCCTCGCCAGCCATGGAGTCCATGTCTAGCTGAGTATGAAGGCAGATAAAAAGACTTGGGTATCAAATGATGAGAAAATGTAGTTTTAGGCCCGTTATAATATGCCCCGATAAAAGATACAGCGTTGGGACCAATATGTCTCTTCATCATGGTCCTATGCACTTTATACCTCTGTGCAGCAATATTGGCATTTATCAACCGAAGGACAAAAAGATCTTGAGAGGAGATTAAGTGAAGAACCACTAAGACAAGGAACAACCCCATAAAGAAGCAAAGTCTTAGCTGTACCTAGGGATTGCTGAGTATAAGAATGTGGAAGATCCTTTTCTACTTAAAGTGGGGCAAGAGGTATCATTACGTTTCATATTTGTGTTATCTGATAACAGATAATGGGTATTCTTTCTCTCTCTCTGACATCTACATATCTATCTACCAATGTATATGGAAAAGAAGAAAAGAAAGGAGGGGGAAGTGGGAGGAAAGATGGAGGGAGGAAATGAAGGAAGGATAGATGACCAAGTATAAATGGATTCACGCTCCTTGGAATTTTATAAATGTGATTCTCGCTTGAGGGTGGGAGTCACTAGAGCTATGCCATAGGGAAGAAGTCCTCAAATTTAAGTTTGTTAAAGAATCAACACAGGGGCACATTAAAAGTAGTTTCCATGTTTCTCTTCCAAAAGATTCTGATTCAGTTGGTCTGGAATAGGGACCAATAACCTCTCCTAGACAGATCTAACATAGGGGGTTGAGACCACACTTTGAGAAATGCTGCCTTAAGGAATATTAAATACCCCCTCCAGCCTTATGATTTACCCATAGATAGAGATTTAGTTCTAGACTTCCACATTTGCTTTGGTGGAGACAAAGAAGTGCTCACTTTTCAAAAGCACATTAAAGTTATCAAGGTTCTTGGAAACATGCTTTGAATTTGTATATGTATATTATAATACATTATATATACATATATAATTCTGCTTCAATTTTAACCTCAGACCTGAATAAATTCCACATTGCATATCTTTATTTTCTGAAAAGGATGACTGTGATGTAAGAGAAAAAGTCAGTTACAGGGAGAAAACAAAAAGAAGAGAAGCAGAAGAGGAAATAGAAAAAAATACCTGTAGAGGAGTCGAAGTCATTTTCAATGTTTGCCATTTTTAAAAATTTTTAAGGCTTATTCATTTTTCAGAGACAGAGACAGAGCACGAGTGGGGGGCGGGCAAAGAGGAGGGGGTGCCAAGAGAGGAGACACAGAATCTCTGAGCTTTCAGCACAGAGCCTGATGCGGGGCTTGAACTCACAAACCGTGAGATCATGACATGAGCTGAAGTTGGACGTTTAACCGACTGAGCCACCCAGGCGCCCCATCAATGTTTATTATTTTTAGTTTGGCCAAAGAAACGAGTGAATACTGGATTGTTGAAAACTTCACAGATTTGAATCGTGAACATTTCTTAAGCAAATGAAGGAAAATGAACATAAAAAATAGAAACACATCAGTCCGACTTGTCCCCTTGCCTCCATCAATTTAATAAGGGGTTGACATTTGAAAAAAAAATGTAGTCAAGATCTAGCAGTTTAACCGAACAATAAACAAGCAGAGCTCTGCTGTACAGTGTTTCAGCTCTGCTTTATAGCATGAGGAACTTCAAATCTAATTAGGATGGGAAATTTTGTCTGAACAAGTCTGAAAAGTATTGAGCAATTTCCTAGCAGTCATGACACTGATTCTGGGTATGTACATACTAGAGCTAAGTTCAGCAAGGCACAAGGGCATAAAACAGCACTGCAAGTGAGAGGGATAAGAGCAAGATGTAATAAAAAGCACAAAGACTTTGGAACAAAATAGAAGTGGGAATAATATGTTCCATACAGTCCCACCATTCACTAGATTTCTGCCCTTGGTGCAAATTATTTATCCTTTTTGAGACTCAGTCTTCTTACCTGAAAATAGAGATGAGAATAACTTTTCCCCCCAAATTATAGGAACTAAGTTAAATAAAAACCCTAGCTCAGTGGATATCCCACAACGAATTCATATTTGCTCATCCGCAGAGATTACTTTAAGAATGTTGGAGACACAAACGCCCACATAAAAAATGAGGAAAAAAAACATAGCGGAGATGTCTGTTGTTATGTTCAGTGCTGCTTGGTAACTAAAATATCATCCAACAATTGGTTCTAAATGGTATGTTGGCAAACTGTGTGAGAACAATTAATAATTACCTATTTTCTGAGCGGTTTGAGATGTTTCTCTCTGGCAATTTCTTCCATTCTGGCATGTGAATATGCTGGGTGTTTTGAGACATTACCTGAGGTTTCTTCCTCTGGGCATCCTCCACGGTTATGTCTATTACCCTTACGGCACCATTCACCATGATCCAGAGGAGGGAAGATAGAGTGAAGGCAGAAAAGAGTCCGCTTTGAGTTCCAATCATAGAGACAAATAATCTTGAAAAACAGGAAAGACAAAGGATCTTGAGGGAGTACGTTTCTGAAAATTACAAATGAAAAGCGTCTTCTTACAAATGATAAGAAGAAAGTGTATGCCAAAAATTATTGAGTTGAAAAGGATACAAGATAAAATAAAGGATTCTTTTTCCAATACAGAGAAAAATTAAAAATTCCATCTGGACTGAAGGAAGGGGAAGAGATGGAAGAGGATAGTGGTGAAAGGGAAGGGCTTCGGGCATAAAAGGAGTGTGAGAGGATAGGGCTGAGTTATAGACACAGGCTTCCTCTGCCCCCTTCCCATCCTCTGTTCTCACAAATGTCTGTGCAGTAGGAGCAATGAGTAAGGATAAGCCTAAGGACTGACTCTCAGAGGGCAGACACCAAAAGTGGTGTGGGAAAATATCCAAAAGATTAGGGAGCCTCTGAGAGAGAGGCAAAAAAGGCTGAGAGAATTTCAGTGGAAAAGAAAGCACATGTCCATGTATTGACAGGACACCTGACCAGATGTAACTTGGATCACACAAGCTGAAGGCCACACAAAAGGATCATAGATGCTACCGCAGATATATCTGAGATAGAGTTGAGCACCAAGGCTGAGTAGAATGAATTAAGCCTCAGTGAAGACAGAGTGTGGCTGTGGGCCAAGGCTTCCATGCCAAAACCAGGCCCTAGAATGCCCCCCACACGAAGGGAAAGAGAAAGGAAAAAAGATTCCTAAATTAACTGAGCGCATCTCCAAAAGAGACTAGGAGAAATTGAAAAGACTGAGTTTAGCTTGATTGAGCAAGGTGACTGTTTCGACTGCACAGAAGTTACAGAAAAATCTCATACAGTTTGTGTCTAGATTTTGTTGTTCTTCAATACTACACCCACTAAGACACACAGCCAACACCAATCTTGTGGAATATTATTACCCTGAAAGTAGGTTTAATGCATGTTTAATTATAGAGGTAGATAAAATTCAAGAATATTTCAGGAAAGAATGGAAAAGGGAAGAAGGAAAAACGTTGCTCTCGCTGTGGCAAGAGAGGCACAAGTAGCCTTCACAATGGTGTCTGACAGGAACGTGATGCTCAATTGTTTAGCTTTAAAAGGTATACTTATAATAATTAAAAGTATAGTTTTTATTTTCGAAACGGTATTTGTAGGCAGGCATTTTTTAAGGTTGAAATCATGCCTGCAATACATTTAAAATGATTCAGTATTCATACATGGCTTCTTATCCCGCCACTTTTCCATCCCCTTTCCCTCCCCGGCCCTCCTTCTGGGAGGTAAACATTGGTAATGATTCCATAGAAAATTGTTTCAAGTAAAAGCTGTCCTTATTCTTCTGTTTGTCAATACAGTACAATGACATTTTACACGTTTGAGTTCACTATCCATACTTTGTCATCACAGGTAAAAGTTAAGTCTTACCTTAAAATCCCCAGATTTTAAATTTAAATTTAAAAAATAAAATAAAATAAAATAAAAATAAAATAAAATTTAAAAAATAAAATAAAATTTTAAAAGTACAATTAAAATAAAAAAATAAAATAAAATCTCCAGATTCCATAACAGAACTTGTAATGGCCCAATGCTTTACTTCTTTGCTGATGCAATAGTGTCTATCCCAAATTATTTCTACTGCAATTTTTTTTTTGTTGCAGTTTTTAATTCCCTCTTCTCTCCAGGTGCTAACAATAGCTAGTTGGACTATCAGGGAGTATCTCAATTTTACCTCTTTTGCTCTTTCTCGGCTCAGTGGACTTAACTCCATTCATTCAATCATTCAACAAATATTTATTGAGGGTCTGTCACGTGCTCTATTAGTTTAAATTTTTAAAGAAAGTTGATATTTCATTAATTTTACTATTATATTTGACCAATCACCATCTCTATTACCTGCTTAAGTTGAAAAGCATTTAAATGTTTTAATTAATGTTCAGAATAGGAGTTCCCACATCCCAGACTCCTGATCACTTCTGAAATGATGGCCTCATACCTGTGCTATGAGCCTTTGAAACTTAGGAAGAGTCGGTTCTAAAAATAAGGATATAAATTAGATCGTAAGAAACTGATTCCTACCCATACAGCTGGGCTAGAAAGTACAGGAAGTAAAAGAGGGTCTATTTGTTGTTCATATACAGGTTGTAATGTGCAAACACTTTCGTTCTGTCGTGTAACAACCCCGGGGTGGTGGGGGGGTGAGGGGAGCACCATTCACAGCAACTGGGGTAACAATGGGATTTGGGGCATTACACAGAATGGTGGCCCTATACAACCATTTTATAAACTCTGCGGCCACAGCTCTGCTCCTTCTTTCTTGATGAGAGGACTTCAAATGCATTTGTGTGCTTATCAATAGGTGACCACTTTCTCGGAATAGGTACCGGTTTATGATTCATCTCAGCCACTCCCAGCATCTCACTCCCCTGCTCATCATGGTTTAAACACAGAAATGTGACCCAATAATGGTAAGAGTAAATCCCCTGATGGCTTCTGGGGAAGGGTTTTCCTTAGAAATGAGGAGATATGGAAAACAACACTCCTCTTCGTCCACGGCATGTAGTCTTGTCTCTAGTGATATCTGAAACTGTTGCACATATAATGTGGAGGAAATGTCACCAAAATGTTCAAGATAGTAGAGCAGAAACTGAGAACTGCCCTACTCACAAATTTCTAATGGGAGATAATAAATTCATTAGCACTTAAGCTGCTGTGGATCGTTCCTTCTTTTGTTAGGAGCCAAAAGCATTCTTATTGAAAGTCATGAATTTGGCTACTCCATTCATCAGTATGGAAATGGTGGGATAGAAAAGCTCTGTAACTTCTTGACATTAGTGAGTAGGAAGCATTTAAAATAAAAACCCAAAAACAGATTTCTGGTATTGCCAGCTGTCTCATGCTTGGACTGCAAGTCAATGACTGAATTTACCAATGACATAGTAAACATTCAGTGTTTGCCAGTTACTGTGGGAGGGTCGGAAGACTAGAGTCAATAAATTAACTTGATTGTTTTTATTAAGCTAATTGGCTCCAATACTTGACCAGAAGATAGTCCAGCCTTCTAAACCATATTTGACCCACATAACAATCCTATGTCCTCCTAAGGGCTCATTCATTCCTCTCTTCCAGAACTCATATCCTGGCTTGCTTATGGTTCTCTTCACCCTCTCTTCACCCAGATAGTTGCAAATCTGATTGTTTCATGGGTATCAGACCTCATTGGAAAATGAAAGATAATAGCTATGCTTATCAATGATAACCAGTCAACTACAGCCCAGATTTCTCCTACGCAGTACAACCCGATTTTGGAAACTGATAATAACAACAATGGCCACCACATTGGTAGGAAGCATTTGAGATAGCAGACGCATTCTATTTGGAGATGGCTTTGTCTGATTATCTGTGTACCTATGCTAATGAGAAAGAGTGACTAAGATTGCAGACTATTTCTCCATTTTACATGTTTTGGGAGTCATTCTTCACATCTGTTGCCCCCTAACAGGAGAGAGTACCAAAAAAGGAGGGCTTTTGAGTTAGAATGCTCTAGTCAACCAGCACACCAGGTCACTTGATAATGGCTGGCCTGGCAGGCGTCCAATGCAGGGGATACTTCATAGATATTCTGTATGTCTTCACTCCAGTGATGACTATAAAGTATGGTGGAGCATTTATGTGTCAACTCACACACACACACAGACACACACACACACACACACATGAAGGAGAAGAAAAGTATGAAAAAAGGAAAGGTGGATGAAAATTACTATCTGGGGAAAAAAACCCACAGTATTTAGGGTTCTCAGGAAAAGAATTTTATTTTTCTTCTTTTGAATTTAAAAAATGCACATGGCTTGTGGCCTTGAGGAGAGAAGCACAGGAACAAGGCGGCTTTTGTACTCTATTAAGGTTGAGATTAAAGTCCCTACTGATAAACTGAACATTCTTTAAAAGTGACCAGAAGCAAACAGTGTCTGTTTGCTGCTACTTTATTACAAAGACACCACTGAGAATAGCTAAGAATATACTATTTGATCTTTAACAGGTTGACCAAATGATTGCAGTTGGCTCCAGTACATGAGATGCTTTCTGCAAATTATTGTTTCTGGTTATAAACCTTTATAATATCTCAGAATGAATTATGTATGTATTTCATGTTTTCTTTTCTGTTATCAGCCTTGATGTTCTCATTTCAAGTTTCACCCTAGCCTCCTAATAATGCAATATTGAGGCCATTCAGACACTAATTATGCCTCCGTGGCTTTTTTGAAATGACTAAATCAGCATCAGTTCTATAATTATCATTAGCAAGTTTGTATCAGTAGCTCACATCACTTGAAAAGCTCAACTTAAATGATTTGTGAATGTACTCATCTGATACATTGAATACTCTCTATAGATACACACAGGTGCTTGCATATTGCTTTATGTAAAATAGAAAGTCTGTACATGTATATTGCATGAAATATATTTTCAATGCAATATTAAAACATTATTTCCATAGCTTGAAATATTAAGCTACGCAGAGACACCCAAGATACCTGCGCTTTAAAAGCTCAGTTGGGGTGAACGGTATAAGGAAATAGAAAACTATTACTCATACTTAAGGGTAGATCTGATGTCTTCCTCATTTTCAGTGTGTTCAAATAGGAATATGGCAAAGATGATTGACAGGAAGAAGTATCCAAATGCAATTCCTCTGTATTTTCATTGTTTCTGTTCTTGAATTATTGATATTGCCAGTAGTCATTTGCCATGAAAACAAATCAAGTTATGTATGGTAAGCACTTCCCTGAATGTAACACTTTTATATTTTTAAAAATGTTTACAGTGTGCCAATTTTATAATTTAACAAACTGGCAAACTGGTGGGGAAAATAACTCTGGCAAAAGAAAAACACGGTACAAATTAAAAATCTTAATTCTGTAACTCAAACACAAATACTGTGCAGAAAAATATTACAAGAAAAAAAAAATCCCGCCAGCTACTGAGAGGAGAAGCTATGAAGATTTCTTTGTAGCACTTAGAAGGGAAAGACTCACCTTAAACAGGAAAACCTGATAAGAATTTCTGAATTTAGGTCTCTTTAGGAATAGGGGGACATACATCAAAAGCTGAGCCATTGTACTTCCCGGTGACAATCTTTTTTTTTTTTTTTTTTCACACCACCTAATACTGGATCCTTGTTTTGTACAAAAAAACTTGTGCCAGGCTGTAGTATTTTATGACCTACATTATTACCCTCTGGGTAGTGAAATGATGGTGCCAAACTAATTATTGCTTTGTCTAATTTTAAATCCAGGTCTATGGAGATTAACAGCTTGCACATTAATTCAAAGCACCAACAGCCCACCTAACCTAATGCTGTTTTAAATGAATTAAAAATCCTGTTTAGGAAACTTTAATATACTTTAAATGAAGAAAACGTGCGTCTATATTTTTATGCAGTATATAAAAACCAAATTCACTTTGCTTATTTTGCTTGCTCAAACATACTCCAGGGAGGAACTTTTCTTATCTTCAGGCATTACTTCTCTCGAAAATGAAATACCTGCTAAGCTAAAAGCACAGCCTGAGTGGAACTAATTGTAAAGTGGCAGTGGTGGGGGGAGGAGGGAGGCCACATAATGAGAAGAGAGACTGTAGAAAGACCATGTTCAGACGGAGGGGGAAAAAAAAAACCCACTCGATTCCAATGTATTGTCCCTTTTTATATCTTTGACATTAAATGAATGCCTTTAAACACACTGACATTTTGTAATATTACAAAATGAACGTGCTGTATTGAGCAATCAATACAAATAACCCATCTATAAAAAAGGCAAGGAAGCATATCACCAAACCCTACAAGAAGGATTGACAGTTTGAGGGACCAGAAAATGATAGACCATTGCAATCACTCCCCAGCCGGGCTCCCCGTTTCCAGTTCTATTAGCTGTATCTGCGTAAAGCAGGTCTCGGACCACATAAATCTCTTGCTTAAAAACCTTCCAGAGCTCCCTGTTGCCTACCTACTGAAATGCAAACCTCTCACCCAGGGACCGAATGAAGTTTCTCCACAATGTCTCCCCAATTCTCATTTTTTCCCCATTTCCCCTTCTGTGCCTGTGTAGAGCAAAGGTTCCACCCAACTAGATTAAATACTCTTTTCTTTTGCAAAGGCTCTCATGATTTCTTTCATCACCGCCTTTGGGCATACCTACTTCCTCTACCCCTCAACTCATTAGTTTCTTCAATAAACATTTATTCAGGATTGTCACCATTTCGAACACCCGTGGTGGGGGCAGGGACACAAAGAAACAAAACCAAAGCTGGAAGTTACAATGACTGCCTGCCTTCAGGGAGCTTTACAATCTAACAGAGAGGTCAAACAGAAAGATACTTTAAATAAGACCTTAAGGGAGAGAGAGAGAGAAAGAGAGAGAGAGAGAGAGAGAGAGAGAGAGACAGAGACAGAGAGAGAGAGAGAGAGAGAGAGAGAGAGAGATGGAGTCTGAGGAGGACCCAGGGAAAAGCTGCTGAAGTGACGCCCCCAGCCCCTGCCCCTCTCTCAAAGGTTAGGAAGCCTTCTTAGAGGAGAGGTAAGTTCCCCACAGAAGAGGAGGGAAACCGGAGTGAACAATGGAAAGCAAGGCACAGAGGGAACAGACAACACGACAAACGCAGAATGCAGACTACAAGCAGTTTGTTGTACTGAAGCTTAAAGACTGAGACTACAGAGGCCAGGAAAGTGGTCCTCTCCCTCATCAGAGAACCCGTATCTTCTAGACAGACCCCTTTATGAGTCACTTATTCACTTTGAACTATATTTATCTGACTTTATCCATGAAACGTTAATGTCAGTTTTCTTTAAATTTTCTGCAATTTTTAGTACAATACTTTTAACCACAGTACGTGTTCAGAACTATATGTACTTTCTGTTTTTATTTATTTTGAGAGAGAGAGAGAGACAGAGAGGCAGAGAGAGTGAAAGAGAGAAAGAATCCCAAGCAGGCTGCGCACTGTCAGTGCAGAGAACATGAACCCTTGAGATCATGACCTGAGCTGCAACCAAGAGTTGGATGCATAACCGACTGAGCCACCCAGGCGCCCCCTATATGTACTTTCTAAATGAACTTGAGAATCATACAGAATCAGGCAGAGGGTGCAACAAATAATGAACACTACCACCATTCTAAGAGTGAATGATGGGGTGCCTGGGTGGCTCGCTTAAGCGTCTAACTTTGACTCAGGTCGTGATGTCACGGTTCGCGCGTGGGTTTGAGCCCTGCGTCACTGCCGGGCTCTTTGCTGACAGCTCAGAGCCTGGAGCCTGCTTTGGATTGTGTGTCTCCCTCTCTCTGCCCCTCCCCTGCTTGATTCTGTCTATCTCTCTCTCAAAAATAAATAAACACTGGGGCGCCTGGGTGGCGCAGTCGGTTAAGCGTCCGACTTCAGCCAGGTCACGATCTCGCGGTCCGTGAGTTCGAGCCCCGCGTCAGGCTCTGAGCTGATGGCTCGGAGCCTGGAGCCTGTTTCCGATTCTGTGTCTCCCTTTCTCTCTGCTCCTCCCCCGTTCATGCTCTGTCTCTCTCTGTCCCAAAAATAAATAAACGTTGAAAAAAAAATTAAAAAAAATAAATAAACACTAAAAAATAGTGAATGAAAATGTGTAATCCTCAAGTGATTAGAAGAAAACGCTTTTGTATAACCAAGAAAACATCTCACGTGAATCCCTCACGGGATTTTCCTGTTGTCTCTTTCTTGCAGGGTTAGGCCACAAGGAGATATATGGGCCACTCTACCTGTATTCAAGTGTAAATCTAATAAATTGAGTAATTTTACTAAAATGAGGTCAAGGTCGTCACTAGTTTTTTGGGGGGTAGGAAGGGCCATAAGGATGTTTTAGTATTCTTAGTCGAACTGAAGCACAAATGAAGATCCTTAAATAAAGTGCAATTTTATGCAAGCATAAAAATTTATTATAGCAGTAATTTGCATTATGATAAGATCTACTTTAGATTTTGTGAGCGATAGGAAAAACAATGTGCAGGTCTGATAAACAGCTAGTAAGTCATGGAATGTTTTGGAAACAGGATCGTTTGGAAGAAGATATTAGTTGTTTAATGTTTTGTTAAAATAGTTAATAATTGAATTTGAAGCTAACAAGCAGAATGTATAAATTAAATTGAATTGTGTTTAGCATTTCACGAAAAACTCAACATTATAGCCACCCAAATTTGTTTTTGTCTTTAAAACATCTTGTCACCCTCATCTTCTTATCTTTGCTATGCTCTGTCTACCCTCATATTTTCCTTCTCTTTTTTTCTTCTGTCACATAGGTACACATCTCTGCGACTAACCTGGGTCAAATTATCCTCAGTTCAGGCACGCCAGAGTATGGTCACCTGCAGAATTGTATTCAATATCACCTTGCTTATTTTCTTACCCTCCACTGTGATTGTTGTTGCTTATTGTGTATTGAGAGTAAGAATGGAAAACTAGAAGAATCTTTCCTCCCTGAATTAGCTTAAGAGGAACACGCACATGCGCGGGCGCGCGCGCGCACGCACACACACACTTTTGAAGGGAAAAAAAATAGTGATGCTTATTTTTCTTTGGCTTACTTAAAAAGCTCAAGTCAGTATACACTGTCTATTAGAAATTCATTATATGTGTTCTCTCTACATTAAAAAGAAATTAAAATGAAAAAAGAAATAAGCAATGGGCTTAATGCAGTGGGAAAAAAAAGTTGGTCCCAAAGGCTTTTCACGGAGTTAACGATTTTCTTGACTAGCCAATCCACTTTCTTCAGACACTCAATTTCTTATTTCTCATGTTGTCACAAGAAAAGCTTCATGAAGTACATTGTAGAGATGGATATCAGTTACAACCAGAAACATTTCTTTTGAAGAAAAATTTTAAAAATAAATGTGGATAAAATATGGTGACCATTAAAATGTTCATCATACCACGTCATTAAAGATCATTTTCCAACAACAAAACCCATAAACATTGTGCTAGGTTTACAAAGAATGCATCGTTTTGAAAAACAAAGTCAAGTTTCATCTTCCTTTGCAAAAAAAAAAAAAAAAAAAAAAACAAAACAAAGTAACTGGAGAAAAGCTTTATCCATATCTTAAAAAAAAAAAAAAAGCTAGAAATAGTACGGTGACAAACTCCATTGTGAATCTTATTAGTCATGCAAATCCCATAATGTATATTCTATTACGTAAATATTTTTTCCCCAGAGTATATGTACTTTTGGACAATTTTGAAATGCTGTGTAAATACATGCACTGCTCTTTTGAATAGTTTCCTTTTCTTTGCTTCCAAAGTTAATTATATTCATTTGTATGTTGAATGATGAATTTTATAATCTGTATTTCAAATGAATATACAAAGGCATTGAAAAAAGTAGTACTTATCGATGAATAAACTGCCAACCACACTTTTTCTTGCCCCTTTTTAAAAGCAGGGCTTATTCTGTTTTTCAGATATTGAAAATGAATTGCTTTAACTTGATCATGATTTTTTTTTTTTTTTTTTACTCAGTGGATATTGCAGCATATATTCTTTATTTGGTATTTCAGTTTACATAAGGGACTGTAAATCCAGGACAAGGAATTTAGTGTTAAAGGCTGATGAGCTTGGAACTTTTTTTTTTTTTTTTTTTAACAAATAGGGACTGAGCAGTTTTGCTTGAATTGCACAGAGCATCTGCTCTGTGTCCAGCGGACTTCTCGTCATTCTCCAAATGGGCAATAACTGGAATTTTAAGTTCTTCACAGTTGTTATTTTTTAATTCATCTGTACTCAATCCAACAGTGACCCATAGCTATTTTTCTACACTTATTTCTTTGTGGTGAAATCCAATGGGCAACTTTTCCTAATATCGTTTTCAAAGCTATCTTGTAAAATATAACTAAAGGGGCTTCAGTGTTCTCTGTTACATCAGAATAAAGTTCTTCTGTTTTATTTTGAAACCCGGTTTTAAAAAAATGCACAGAAAGGTCAAACCCATTCCAAATAGAAATCTCATTCTTTAGAAATATTTGGTAAGATCTTGAATCACTTCTTTTTGTCTTTTAGATTCTGTCATCTGCCTAGATTTAACTAAAATAATTTTTCTTTCTCATTGTGTTAGCTAAATGCATCCATTCAATGGCTCTCCATTCACAGGTAAGAAAATCACAAAAGGAGAATGAAATTAATTTCAAAGTATAAGTGTGGTATCTTTTAAAGGCTGCATTTCATCATCTAGAGAGCTGCTACTTAGTCTATTAAATCTGTAGCAGAGAAGCAGGGGGAAATGTGAGCACCGGTTATGAGGAGGGTCAGTCCTAAACAAGTATGTTTTCGTTTCCAACCTGCCTTCAAAGGTAACATTTTCAGCCTCATGGGTTCCTGGTCGAATATGTAATTTGCCTCTTTCATTCTTAGCTTACTCGAAATGGAGCGGACTGGATGTCCACCAGGCCAAAGTATAAACTTACCATTTATCTATTAAAGTCATATTTAATGAAAACGAAGAGAAATTATTACCTCACTCACTCACTTTCTCATTACGATTCCTAAAGAACTTTGCCGGGCACATTATCTCGTAGACATCATGATCAAATGTTATTGTTTGCTTTATTATCTCAGTTGGATGGTTGGCTAGTCTAGAATGAAATAGGTTGAAGGCAATACTCGCAGCCTAGAAGTCTGAATGAGGTTCCCATTCAAATGATCCTGGTTGTTTGGGGGTGGGGCGGGGTGATTAGTAAACCAACTGAGCTTACACTGCATAGTAAGCGTCTGGATGCAGCACATTTACATCTAACAAGAGACCCCAGAAAACGTGTGTGTGTTTCTTAAACCTTATGTTCCGAACAAAAGGCTATCTCAGCAACAGACAATCAGCACTGCATTGCTCCCTGGGATGCGAGCAACACACTCAACTGCACATTTCATTCTTCCTCAGCTCCCAGCACCACAAAGCCCCTACTCTCTTCCCACTCCTGGGTCCCCAGCTTGCTCCCTAGAAGGGGGTTGGGAAAGCAGGAGGCTAACGTCTATGCTGGCGCACCAGCCGCCCGCACCGGGGGCCCCCAGGCGCTGCCTTCCCCTGCCCGAGCCGCCTGGGGGAGGTAGGGAGGGGAGCCAGGGAGCGCCAGAGTGGACCGCACACCTAGACACTTAGGATTTTATTTATTCACAAGGAGGCGGGGGAGGGGAACTGGCTTAATTCGGATTTCCCCCCCGAAGTTGCCTCTTCTTGGCAGATGAAGTCATTTTCTGGCTGGTGTTGGCGGCCCAGGGGAGAGTGCGGGTGAGGTCCCGGCTCCCCGGGCCAGATCTTGTCCTGCGCGCGGAGTCGTGGCCGGGTGGGGAAGGGTGGACCCGCCGCAGCTGTCGGGAGGGCCGGGAGCGGGCAGGGAGGGGCCCGCGGGCGCCAGAGCCGCGCAGCCGGGTCCCGGGCCCTCCCAGGCTGGCTGGGGCGCGCAAGGGCCGGCCGGTCACGCGTGGGAAAGAAAGGCCCCTTCCCCCCGCCCCCGCCTGCCACCCCACCCCCACCCCCAGCCCCGGGCACCGCTCCCCTTTCCCCAGCTTGGGCCGCCCGGGTCTGCGGGCAGGGAGAGCTCCGGGTCCCCGCGCGCGTAATCATGACCTCGGGGCCCCCTCCGGGCCGCGTGAGCGCGTCGGCGAGGCTGGGCGGCCGCCGCGGCCCCGGCCGTGTAACATGACCCGAGCGGCTGGCCGGCCAGCGCGGCGCGGCCATTGAGCCCTCCCTGCCCATGAATCTCTGGCGCGTCTCTCGCTCGCTCGCCCGCTCGCCTCCCGCCTCCCTTTCTCCCCCTCCAGCTCCGCGGGCTCCGTGCGCCTCTCCCTCTCCCTCCCGGTCCTCCCGCTGCCCGTCTCTCTCCACTGCCCGCCTCTCGCCACTGCCTCCCGTCTTCTCTCCCTCTCGGCAGCCTCCGTCTCTTTCTCCCTCTCTCCTTTGAAAACTGATCTTTGGCTCTTAGTGTGAAAGTGATTTGAATTTGGCTCGGCGGCGCTCTGCGCCTGCGCCCAGCCTCTGGCATGCTGGCTCCTTCCAAGCAGCTGTTTTGGGTTTGAAATTCCAACATGGCAGAGGCTGCAGTCCGTCTTCCCTTCAAAAACTTGGAATGATTTCAAATCATAGGCACCTTCACTTAACCCTAGCCTCCATTCATCAGCAAACACATCGGATCGATGCTACGCTAACCTATCGGGTTTTTGCTCCGCGCGTTCAGGTAAGAGGAGCTTCGTAGTTTTCCACCATCGGCTTAAATTTTGTTTTTGTTTTTGTTTGTTTTATTTTTTAAAGAATATAAATACATGCAAGACCCCTAA
This sequence comes from Lynx canadensis, assembly GCF_007474595.2. NCBI lineage: Eukaryota > Metazoa > Chordata > Mammalia > Carnivora > Felidae > Lynx > Lynx canadensis. The sequence continues at coordinate 152,512,574 of NC_044310.1, read as the reverse complement.
TAAAAAGAGATCTCCGAGTTGTGCCGTAAGCATTAAATTTGATTTGCACTCGCTTCTATTCTGTACGCCAACCTGCTGTCTAATTTCTCTGTACAAAGTAGCCCTGAAACATTATAATGCATATTTTTGCTGCTTAATCATTGTAACAATAGTATTGGATTAAGAGTTCGCGATAGCAAGAATCTCGTTTTCCGCTATATTGGGCTTACTTATTACTATCTTTTTACTTCAAAAATAAAAAAAAAAATAAGAAAGCGGAGCCATAGGGTGGGGCTAGACTTTCTTCGGGAACTAACTTCTAAGTAAATAAGAAGTGTAAATAAGAATCTTGCTCACACAAAAAGTTGAGGTTAAATTACAGTCTCGTGGCTGGGGGAACGTGAGAATGTCAGAAGATCGGTTGCAGAAAAATGTAAGCACATCATCTTGGAGGGGGTACAGCGTGGTGGGCGTATTGTTGGCAAGGAACGGGAGAGAAAGATGTATAATTTAATGGTATATACAATCCACTGATCCTATTACCGTCCTCCCCGGAGCTCTTGTTAGTTTCAATGGGAGTGAGTGAAATTGACATGGACTTGCATTCCTGGTCATGTGCTTTTTTTCCTTTCTTTCTTCTCCTGTGATCTGAGATCCCCTTTTTGTTGATGTTGCTTTCCCCCTTAATTATATGCATGTAGGTTAAATGAATACCTGACGAAAGGGCCCACGTTTCAAGGCAGTGACATTTGATAGCTGAGAGGAAAAGTGGCTTTAATGAAAAGCAACCTTTGGAATTCCTGCTTGTGAGAAATCCAATTCAGCTTTTTGTGCTGCCAGCAAGAAATGATCAGTAGCACCAGTGTTTATGGTACGTCAGTTTTGGAATTTACTTCCTTTGCATCTAAATAGGAAAGACAAATTAAATAGCATGATAAAAACCGTTGAAGACGCTCCTTGGGAAGCAGATGCTTATCATGTATAATTCCTCTAATATATAATATATATATGCATATTTTAATCTGTCAAAATGCTTGTTTGCTTTTGCTATCACTTGTTTATATATCAGTTTTGATTAATAGATTACTGGAGTCCACTTTTACCGGTTTTAGCAGTAATCTCAAAGTTACGTGTTACTAGTAATACACTATATAACCGCTGAAGTCAAATGGTATGTAAATTAGTTAAACTCAGTGTGGGTTTTTTTGGGGGAGGAGGCTGGGTGGAGAGGGGAGAGGGCTGGAGTGTGGGGAAAGAGTGCTTACTAATGAAAGTATATATGTATGTATGTATATATATATATATGTATGTATATATACACACACACACACACACAGAGCTGGATGAAAAATTTTTTTCTCAACCTATTAATGCAGTTTGACTATCTGCTCTCTGGATGATTACACTTTGTGGAGTAATCAGTTCTTCTGAGTGTGGTTTTTTTGGGTGAGTGAGTGAAGGGGTATCTTTTACATAAAAATAAAAAGTATGTATTTTTTGATTGCTTTAAGTCCTTAATGCCTGAAACAGTATTAGTTTCTTTTTCCTTGCCATTCACTTGTCTGCCTGTCAGCGCTTTTTACTTTTAACCTGTGACAGAATTAAATAATCAAGCACTGAAATTGACTTTGTTTGAAATCGCTCTTTCCTCTTTCTTCACAAAAAAAAAAAAAGAAAGAAAGAAAGAAAGAAAGAAAGAAAAGACAAAAAAAGAAAGAAAGGTCAGATAAATGGAGTGAGAGGGGGTTTTCAATAGCTCTTGTGACTGTGCTGTGGGTACACTTTGTGATATTCAATTAAGACGAATAGAGAACAACAACAGCAGAAAGATGTTAAAAGTATTTTGCATAGCCACAGGATATGTCCACTTTACACTGGGTTGGTTTTTGTTGTTGTTTGTGTGTGTGTGTGTTTTCTTTTTCTTTTTTTTTCTTTTTTTTTTTTTTTGGTTACATTTATCCCACCACCATGCATTCACCCTGCAAAGACAGAGAAGGAAAGGGAGAATATGAAAGAAAGAAATAGCAGTGGGGCTAAGCTGCCAGGGGTCTATAATGTGGCCGTGGTTACTGCTCTCTCATAACACAAATGTGAATGCAAGGAAAGGCACTGCAAGACCGTTGCGCGACATGCACTTCTGGTTGGACTCTGGTGACTATTGAGCTAAACACACACTGCTCTCACACTATAGAAAGGATTTGAATTTTGCATTTGGAACTTGTTGACTTTGAAGCGATCAATAAGAAGACTGTTTATTTTAGATGCACATAATTTGCCCTGAGAAATGTTTTAAGGAGGAGAGAGCACAGCTTTTTTTCCCCCGGAGCTGTTGGAGCGAATGGGATTGCCAGATGGGCGATTTCCCTCTGTGATGTTAAAGCTGTAATATATATTCAGAGCAGATTGGGCTGCTGCCTGTGATGAGGAGGATATTACATTTATAAATTTTAAATCGGAGCTCGGACAATGTGCTGAAAGCAGAAATTGGATGGTTTGACTGTTCACCGTATTGATACTTAAAGGTGATTTCTGGGTAGTAGTAATAATAATCATTGCAGTAATATGTAAAAAACACGTTGGGGTAGGCAATCATGTAATTCACGACATTTAACAGCAGATTTAAGTGTGTAAATTGCCCCCCTCCCCTGTCCCTGCTTACTATTAAATAATAGTCACATCATTTATTTCTCTGCGTTTAAATGCTCGCTGTGCAAATGATGGTCGTGCAGGAGCCTTATCACATACCAGAATTCTGAGGAGGAAAAGTTTATATTTCTCTATCTCTGTGTCTGCCTATAAAGTAGATCCTTGTGTATATGTATAAAGTGCATTAGTGGTTCCTATTTTGTAATTCTGTTACTCTGATTATTTTTGGATTTTGTTGGTCTCCAGTGTGTGGCCTAAAGGAACCAGAGCTCCAAACCTAAAGGCTGGGAAGGGGCAAGGGCTCACACTTTGCCAGCTCTGCTGTTGCAAATTAAAAGTGTGTTGTGGTCAGGAAATGAAAGCTACAATGTCTCTTTTGAACAAGTCGTTTATCAAGAGAAACATCTATCAGGGACTGCCTTGTCACGTTGATTCTCTAAAAGTTAGGTCCGAGGTGGAAGCTGCTTTGATGTTTTTGATCCTAAATTTAATACAACTGCAAAAAAAGCAAGGATATTATGACCAGAATAGATTTAAAAAAAAAAAAAAAAGATTCCTGGAACCAACAAGATCTGTTTGTTAGTACTGTACTATGTGTGAAGTTTTCTTGGACATGAGAGTTGAAAGGTTGAAGGGGAAAGCCTAACCTTCATAAACTGATAGTTGTTACATGTTTATAGCTGGCTTCTTGGTCCACAGGGACGGTTTGAAAACAGATTGTTTTAAAGGGAAAATTATTCGGAGAGGGGGTTTTGCAACAACATGCAGAGAATCTGAGTTGTCATTCATTCAAATTTTAGACTTGCCCTCTTCCTTTCATCTTCTCTTTTCGTCCTTTATTGCTGTTTCCTATCATCATTATATGGGTGACATATCCGCTTTTCTTTGGGAAAGAAAGATTTTTTTTCTATAAAAACCATTTCCCAAAACGTGCTTGCTCACATCATCTTTATTGTTTATTAGTTGTGCATGTTGGTGGTTATCAGTGTAAACTGCATGGACTCACTCAAGTCTTTTGGAATTTCAGCCTAAATATAGAGGTAGGTAACACATCAACCAGGCCATGTATTCTTGAGTACTGAATATGGTGCATGCATTATTCAGATTTTGAAAGGTACTGTTAAGAAAATGACCAATTAAATTTTTATTTATTTTTTTATTTTATTATTATTATTATTATTTTATTATTTATTTTTTTTTATTTTTGTGAAAGCAGTTAAACGCAGTCTGCTTCATTGTGGGAGGCAAAGATAGGAGAGAAGTTTTCCTTCCTTGAAATAGTTTTTGGATACTTGTCTTACAGTGCTGTGGGCCACTTGGTTTTTCATTTGGATCTATCAACAACTAGGCTGAGAGACCGCGAAGAGTGTGGTGGGAGTTTGGGGAAGTGTAATACTTGCTAATTAATCATGTCCGAAATGAAAGAATCATAGCAGGGTAATAAAGTCTTATTGTTGTTTTCCTGGAAGAGGGTAAGACTTCTGTTTGGAAGCTGTGTTTGTGAGTTGACTTGCTTTTTCTCTTCTCCTAAAAAGATAGTTTATAGAGTCTCTTTGGAATTGTTTCAGGAACCCTTTTTTTTTTTTTTCTTTTTTTGAAAACAGAATATTTTTCTTTCTCCTGACTGTACAGAATCAGTGATATTCTTAAAATCATCTCTGGTACCTTCTGAGTGAAAACAGAGATTTTTTTTTTTTTTTCCTTTGGTTGAAGACTCCAGTGACTGAGGGTCCAGTAACTGGTTTTTGGTTTTTTTTCCCCCTATAAATAGAAAACCTCTTTGTTGTTTTTATTCATGTCAGGCAGGAAATTTGAAAACCTTTTTGTAGGCAGTTACTTCTGATATACATACAAGAGAGCAGATATTTTATTAATTCCTTATAGATAGTATAAGAGTATGACCAGAGGGGAGGAAAGTAGTGCCTCCAGGATTTGGTAGAGACTATCTGTATTATAACTTGACATTTCTAAGACAGTTTAAAGTATTTGCCACCTGAAAAGACATATAAGTGTTATCATTATAGGCAAATTCTTTTTTTCCCTGAGATTTGGTGGTTAGCTTTTGGATTTTAGTATTTTGTTCAGTTTATGCATGGGGACAGATCCTGAAAGTTTACGGGCCTGCAACATTTTTTGGAATTTTCATCTCAAGGTGAAGACGGCTATGCTAATGACTCCCTATTTTTGTCTGTGAGTGTTTAGATGCCTTGAATGATTGCCTAATTAAGTAATCAGTTTTAATGGTCTGAAATCAGCAGAATTGCTAGGTATATTTGAAACAATTGCAGGCTTTTATGTTTTGTATTTTACAGTTTGTTCTCAGAACCTTGGTTAATAGAAATGTTTGCTGTTTTGCCTTTGATCAATATGTTCTCGAGTACCAATATCTTATACTACTTTTATAAAGTACCACATTTATTGTTGTAGAGCAAATAAATGTAATTATCAGGAATTTAAATTGATTTATAAATTTTTGATTGGGAGAAATTGTTCTATAGACATTTGTATGAAATATTGACTTATGTTACTGATCGATAAGACTTGATTAATCAGCATATCTGCTTTTTTATCTTGAGTCATTGATAAGCCAGAATAAACAAATGGCATAGGAAGCAAGGCAATTTTTTTTTCCTTCAGTTCAAAAAACCTTAATTTAATCGTCTGTTTCTTTGGGGGTATTTCAGGGCTAATGTTCCATTAAAATCAGTTCAACTTAGAAATTATTTAGGGGTACTACTTGGAAGACTGCAAGTCCAAAAATTACTCTGTCTTCAATTAGCTCTCTCTCTGTGTCTCTTTCTCTTTCTCTCTTTCTCTTTCTCTCTCTCTCACACACATATAGCTAAATTTTTATCCCTATGAAAAATGAAACTTTTTTTTTTTTGAAAAACAAAATAAATGCTTCTTTGGCAAGTGCTTTTCATGGTTAGATTTTATAATTTTCCTCCTTTTTTTTCCTCACCTTGAATTTTTATCATTAGCTTTTTTACTTATGGTAGAAATTTCAAGCATCGCTGCTTTGACGTGATTGCTGATTACTGATCTTTTGGTATTTTTGACGTTATCATTCAAATGACAATTTTACTTGAAAGATGCTTGCTGCAAGAAATGCAGATAGCGGACATAAGAAGTAGGCAAGAATATGGTAAAAATGAATTGTCCTGCTAAGTTCGAGGCAAATCAAAGCAGGTGGGTCTGCTGTCTCCTTAGGGCAGCACCACAGATGCCTGCTCCGGAGCCCTGTCTCAGCACAGCACATGCGTACCATACCTGTTGATGAGGGTCTTGGCTAAGAGACTGAGGCGACAGAAAAGCTAGGTGATCAGAAACCATCCAAACATGAGCTATCGTATGGCACTTTCTGTTAATAATATTTACATATTTTATGCAACAAATCTGTTTGTTGTCTTCTTACTTGAATATTGACACTTTGCTTAACATTGCATATGGTAGGCTGTTGTTTCAGGGTATATTGGAAGCAGTACATTCAAAGGAGAATTTCAGTTAAGATGTATTTATGTTAACTATGTGTACAAATGGGTATGTTTGCTTATATTTGGGCCACTGTGACTTTTCACAAAGCATTTATAGTGTTAACTCTTCCTATCATTTTCGAAACTGATACGTGTTGAAAGTAGTATGCATGCGTGGTTTATTCTATGGAGGCCCAAGGTTAAAGTGTTTTCACCCTGCAGCCCAGCTTACGTATTTATATTTTTAGGTTGAGAAATCTTTGTTAGAAAGTATTTTTGTATGATATTGGGAAATTTGCTGCTTATTGGAATTTTGTTCTCATTTTCAGTCAAGAGTAGCTTGGGGTATTAAAAGTTATTAGTGATGGTATATAGCTTACAAAGAATATTTTCTTAGTGCAGAATGCAGAATGTGAAATACCTAGAAAATGTTTTCTTCATATCGAAAACACCTTTACTTAGTTCCTTTCTTACGAGCTTTGACTTCTGCTGGTAATGTATGGATTTACTCCATGGCACTGGCTGATATATTGCTGACAAGAGAACAGAAACTCCATTTTCTTCACCCGCCAAAAAAAGAAAAGAAAAAAATCTCTCTCTTTCTCCCCAGATTCAAGTAATGTTTGCCGTATGTCAATTGGATGCTTTTTAAGCCACTGACAATTGATTAAGTGCCATATTCATATGACCATAAACTCATCTGAGAATAAATGACCTCCACTTTCATGCTTTGGCTCATAAGGAGGTATCCTTCGTGGAAACAGTAACATTCAAAATACAAATTTAAAAGTAGTGTAATGTGAAGCCATGGGTTTCTAGATGTAATTGTAAACTTTTAGCTATTCTTTTGATGTATCTTTACCATCAACATGCATTGTCACCTTCACCTAGGGCTGGCTACATAATTTCTGGGGCTTGGTACAAAAATACGACGTGGGGGGCCTTGTTCAAAACCTGTTAAACATGTGAGACAGAAGCAGCAGAGTATTATACCAAGTGCGGGGCCCTTCTGTGTGGGACCCCGTGAGCCTACACAGGTTGCAGGGCAATGAAGCCAGCCCTGCCTTTACAGCCCACGAACTTTCATTGAGGGCCTGCTTTCTGGAAGTCACTGGGTTTGCTACTTAGACACTGACTATTCCACAGTTATTCCATGTGCCTCTACCTAAAGAAGCACTGATGATTACTTAGTAAGAGAATCAGTGGTAAATGGACCATTGGGTATCTTCTGCTCTTTCTATCTCTGAGTTGGTGACAGAAATAGTTGCCTTTATCTCATGTTGCCCCTTGCCTGATATGTGCTCCATATATCTATCCCATAAACTTTTGTGCAAATATTCTTAAAAGGAGCCCTGTGTTTTGGCGTTGTTTGCGTATAGATGCGTACTTAAATTTCTATTCCCAGGCTCAGAATGGTTGGGTGGGAAGATTTTGGTAGGAAGATTTGTAGCAAGAGCCTGGGAGTTTCTCTGTTGTCAAGTCCCACCACTAACCCACCTAGGTTTCAAGCACAAGTAAAATCAGTATTTCTAGCGTCGAATCCTAGATTATCAAAACATACCGAAAATCCTGACCAGTGAGAAATAAAAGCACAGCTCAGTGAGTGCCATTCAGACAAAAGGGGCCAAATGCAAAAATAATTACCTTGTTATAACAGTAGCAGCATTGATATTTTGACATTAGGAAGTAGCATCGTAGCTATATAAACACGTGGTGACAGCTGTGTTAAAGATGCAAAGTAACTTCCATGCAGTAGCATCAACCTTGCGGTGTGTTATATTCGAATTGTGAACTTGGTTTCTGACCCCGGAATGAAATTACCCCCTTTTCCTTGAATAATAGAGTCACTAGGTAGGACCGCTTTCTCCTTTGATTTGAGCCCTCTGTGTGGAGGGGTGGACAGGACGTTTACATTGTCACTTCCCAAGATGCTTCTCAATGAGATCAAGCTCCATATTGAGATACCTAAAACTAAATTGTGAAGTCAAGCGGCTTTTTTTTTCAAATCAAAACTGAGATCCGATGGAATGTCCAGCAAGTAATGGATCTGAGTGCACTTCAAGCTCCACCATTTATTTTCAAAAGGTATTTCTCACATCAGATGACTCTGCCAGGAAAGGAAATATCAAAGACCTCGGAAAAGTAACTATTCTTTTTTTTTTTTTTTTTTTTTTTTGTAATCCAAGACTGGGGGGCTGGTGGGGGGCTTTAAAGACATTTCTGAGGAAGAAAAAAAAAATGGAACTTATTTTGGATGCTTTGTTAGACTTTGTGGAGAGAAGTACTACATATAAGACCCTCTAAGAAGAAAAATCTTTGTCCTGTGTAATCGCAAGCCATTGCTCTCTCGGCAGATATGTACTTCAATGAAAGGAGGCTTGAAAATAACTATTACAACAGTGTCCCATTTAATTATAAATTCACCATGCAGTTTAGAATTTCTTTTTGCATTAAAGGCATTATAAACTTGTCATATTTTGATAGTTGGTTAGCCAGGATGCATGTTGTGCAGTGTTCTGTAACCTACCTACAAAATCTGTAGTGTGATTTAAATCGGAACCTGTCTTTTCCCGCCTTACTCCTATCCTTTACTATATTATATTTTCGCAATAAATGTCTGGCCTTAAAAAAGGATTAAACCAGGAATCTGGGTAAATGTGTGGCAATATAGTGCATTGTTATGCCCCAAGTAACTGTTTTATTTCCCTTTTATTCACTTCTCTCCCCTTTCTGTTTCAAATTGAAGTTAAGATTGTAAACTCTTTCTCTTAGATCATATACCTGAGTGATGCTAAATTATAAATCTTAATTAGGTATGATTCACTGATTTTAATCTTACAAGATAATTATTCTGAATAGGATAAAAGGTTCCCTTCAGATTGAAGGCATTTTCATTACAAACCCCATTTAAGATCAAACAAAGACCATTAAATAAACAGAATACTCTTATTCGTGTAAGCCTAAGAGTTACTATTTTTGAGTTTAAGTATATGAATGAAGAAATAAAGGTATGGACAGGGCAGTTTTAGTGTTTGCAAACTTTAAGTGCTTTTGATAAATTTTACTGCTAGGAATTACATGGATCGAAAGGAATCTTTTAGATAAAAATTACAGTTTTGATTATCTAAATGGAATATGCTCTTGAGCATGTGCATAGATACATCTCTTTGTGACGGTATCGATGTCAGGGACACTTTTGGTATTTCTTTATGAGGAATTAGGTTAACGGGGTTAGTTAGAAAATGTATCCTTTCCTGGAAATGAAAAACTGCATTCAAGCAGAGGTAAAAGAGTAGAACATATTCATGACTTTAAGTACTTAAAAAGATATTTTATGAGTCATTTGGAAGAGTAATACCCAATATGTAACTTGTTAAGAATAATAGCCATTTTTACTCTTTAAAGCATATCTATATTAAAACTGACTTTCTGTTCATGAGTTGCAAATCTGGAGTCAATTTTAGGCCCAATTTACAAAAGATGTGGGTCTAATCCCCTGCCTGGATCATGGTATCCTACGCCAAGAGTGTAGGTGCGAAATTCTTCTTTAAAGAGAGGTTTTCATTTGCATTATTCAGAAGATTTAGCAACATTTTTGAGGGGCATACTGATGTGACCCAAATGGAGACATTGGGACCCTGAATGACCTATATCTTTGTCTGATGAACTGGAAACAAACAAACAAAAAAAATCACCACCTTTGGAATTTTATACTGCTACATGAATAAGTACTTATTCTTTCTATGGAAAGATTTTAAATGTACTAAGAGTAAGGGCTCCCTAATTGGAAAAAATATGCTTTATGTAATTATATGAATACCAGTCAACTAGTCACCGATATGAATTTACTTACGATGGGTATGATAGTTGCACTAAAGAATCTTACTTAGAGTGGATGTTGAGACTGAGCTAGTGTCTCTCGAGAAAAAGAAAAATACATATGCAGAATCCCTTTTGGGATTTTTTTTTAACATGAGCATGAAATCTTAATCAGTAACATTTAAGCAGTTAAAGTAGGGAAAAAATTCTAATTTGGAAGTTCTTTATCATGCTTTGTTCTTTGATTAAGTCCTTAATGAATTCATACAATTTGTTAATGGTTGTTTTGCTTGTTTGTTCTATTTTTGTGTTGTTTTATTTTGTCTTAAGATCAAAGTAAAACGACCATGACGGGAAACTATTTTGTACTGTTTGTCTTGAAAAATATCTAGTGACAACACTACAACATGTAGTATAGAGTCGCTTATAATGATGGGCAAAAATCCACAATTTTACCCCAATATAATTCTGTTGTTCTGAAATCTACCTTACGAAAATGCCACCATTCCTAAGCATATGGTAGGTATTGCTGATGTATCCTTGTAATGCACATGTGTACCTAAATACATATATAAATATGTATTATTAACTGTAATTTCTAACCGCCGACTCTGCAGGTGTCCTTGTGCTTGGGGCCAGGGAGAGCAAGGTTGTCCACCTATCTTGATGTTTGTGAACTTGCCCGGAACCTTGCTGCCTCCTCCATTCTCTTGCTGCTGGGCTCCAGTTTGACCCATATCTGTGGACTGTTTTGAGGAGCTGGGTTTTTGTTTTGGTTTGTTTTTGTTTTTGTTTTCTGGTATTTGTCTGTAGGGCTGGTTATTATTTGATCATCTGGAAAATCAGATTTCACTGGAGCTACTAGAATGTGATATTTACACCATGAGGAGGTCGTTTGAATTAATTAAGAGGCCGTTGAGCCGTGTGGTGGGAGGAAGTAAAGTAGCATTTTTTGGCATGGACATAAGGTGGAAGACGACTTGCAGGAATGGGGAAGTGGCTAAAGGGAAGTAAATGGGGGAGGCTGTGGGAGGAGAGCTGAGGGTTAGGACTGTCTTCATGTGACTGTCGTTGAAAACAACACTGGCAATTAAAAACTCAAATCCTAACATCATTATGTGAGAAAACCGATCGATTATTAGGAATTAGTGACTAGTGCAGGTTAAATAGCATGCAGAGCTCCGATCTAAACAAATTATATTCCCCTTTTAAAAATGACACATTCTGTATCAGATCTTGAATATGTGGTATTTGTGATCATACAAGTTAAAAGAACTATTCCCCTTCTTTTCTCCTCATAGTTTGAAAAAGGGTAAGAAATTATACATGCCTTTAAGGGTGATTGATATTACTCTGAGACTCTTTCTCTTCCGTCAACATACTCATTTGGTTAGGCTGCAAGGGACTACCAAAGAAGATCCCCTGAGGGTTGAAGTATATCTTTTTTCTGGCTTCTTTTGCAAAATAATGCATTTATTGCTATCACAGGTATTCAAATCATTAAAGTAGATGTATGACTTGATTTGATCTGAGCAAAGTTTGATGATAAGTTTTGTATCTACCCTGTGCTATGCTAGCATAGTTCCATGACCAAAAACAAATCAAACAAACAGACCTGCCACGGCCTTACCTCAGACCAGTTAAATGGAAGTTCAGGAGGTGCCAAATTTCTTTTAAACTCTCCCAATGAATCTGATGTAAAGTTGAGACTGAGAACCTCTTGTCTAAACCAAAAATTCGTTCATATCATGAGATCCTAACCTTTTCGCTGCTTAAAAAGATCATTATTCCTGTTGGAAGACAGAAAATCAGAGCTAATCTATTCAGAATTGAATGTACTAACGATATGTACTGAGATGGTTCACTCTTTGGCTAAAGTTCAACAACGATCTACGGAGAATCTAAGGAACGTTGCCACCATGCTATTAAGAGTACCTCAGGAAAGTGACAGTGGTGAAAAGAAGCCCCAGCAGAAGCCAAGAGTCTATCCTATTTGTAACCCTGGGTAAGTCACTCAACCTCTCTGAGCCTCTGTTTGCTTTTTCATAAGAGGAGAGTTGATCCAATGACTATTAAGATTTTCTCCAGTTCTATAGATTCCATGATGCATTGGTCATGGACTAGTAAACTTGAGTAACTTGGAACCTTGCTAGTGGGCATTGGCCAGTGAAAAAAGATTTTTTTTTTTTTGTTTCTCTTTAAGAAACTACAGAAAGGGTCTTGGAAGTAGTGTAGGAAGCTCAAGGACCATTTATCACTCTGTTAAGCCCTTCAGGGGGGATGGTAACCATTCATTAAATATGCTTACTAATTGGTTGCGAGCAAATGTGTCAGCAGTTCTACTATCTTGAGAGTTGATGAGTATTAGTTAGCCAATGCTTTTTCCCTGCAAGAGATATAAATAGACTGACAAGCAGATTCATTTAAGCAGTAGTGGAGTTAGGGACTTCAAATCCTTTTTAAAATGTATATAAATATACAGAACATTCTGAAATTTGGATCAGACTGGAAGCAATTCCATCTTTCCTGCGCTTTATCTCTAACTTGTCCATATTCCATCTTCTTTTTATTCCCTGGAAAGCTCTTTTCCACCTGTTGAAGTCCTGTGAGGACTTTGGTATCTAGCTCAAATGTTGCATCGTCTATGAAAACTTTCTTGAGCCATCCTAAGCAGGATGCATTTCAATATCTACTTGATATTCCCTAAGCACTGTTAAAAAAAAAAAAATCTCCTTTGAATCAGTTGCCATCATCTCTCCTGTACCGTAGATTGCTAGGCATTTGTGTTTCCCATTTATGAAACTGTAAGCTTCTTGTGAGCAAAGCACAGCTAATTCATTTTTTAATTTTTAATCTTCTCAACATTCCTGTATGGTGCAAGACTTATATTATGTGTTCAATAAATGTTTGGTGAATTGAATTGATAAAAGCATAAGAGACTGTCGCTTGGTTAATCTTTTATTAATCTTCCTTTAAAAATTGGAAAATACTTTTTAAAATATTTAAAGAACAGATATATTAAAATTGTGTATTTCATTTAAAAAGTGAAATTTCCGTATTCTTCGTGTAATTTAATTACCAAAGAAAGACTTTATAACCCTGAAAAATAGTTTTATAATCATATACCTAAAAAGGAGCTTGCCATCACTTATTCTATTTTCATATATCTGGAGAGGAGAGTATTTAAACTACTTTATAAAAACAGAACATTCTAACGCTATCTTTAAAAATCTTACAGAACAAAAATCCATAGCCTATTTTGATTACGAAGTAGTAACAAATGGCTTCAAATCACTATGCCCTACATATTTTTTTTTCCTTGTGTGTTTGCAGTCAGAAAAAAACTGAGGCTTCAGAATCATAAAATGCTAGACCAGGAGACTTCCGAATCAACCTCTTGCCAAAATAGGGTTGACTAACAGTTGGTTATTCATCCTTTGGTTGAACATAGGAAATCAGACCTCCTAAGGCATTTCTTTCTGTTTTGTCCTCTCTCTGATAAATAATCAGTGTGTAAATATGTGCCCCAACACTCAAACGAGATTTCCTTGGGACTATGATGGTACTGAGGGTGATAAGATGTGAGATGCAAGCTAGTTGATCTGTAGTCGACATGAGAAGTTTCATTGACCTTGTGAATGTCTTTGGTTAACGTTTTATTTAATTGACATATTTTTGTTTTATATTTAGTGTTTGACACTATTACTTTATTTTGTACTAAATGCTGGATAATAAGCAATTTATCTAGGGTTGCACCCAATGACCCTATCCTCTAGTGGTTTCTCTGCATTGCCCGTCAGATTTGTGTGCTTATGAAGGGTCAGTTTCTTTCTCAAAGCTGTCATTAATGTTCTAACAGATAGCATGACCGAATTTTCCAAGGGAAGTTCAATTTGATCAAATCGTTGAACTTGTAATGAGTTAGTCGACAGTATTTTACGAGATTTCTATTTTATATTTGTGTATCGGAACCTAAAGATGGATGTACCAGGGAAAAGCACTTGTTCACCTTTGTCAAGGAAATCAGGAAAAAAAAAAAAAAAAGACAACAAAGGCTCTCTTGTCATTCTTTTAAAAACACAGTTTTACTAAGGAAACCTGTAACCTTTACTGAAAGCTCACTAGTTTTCTTTTAATTTGGGCCCTTCAGATCTGAAAAGTTCTAGATGTTATCTTACCACTTCATATTGAAATCTAGGTTGATCTCATACACTCGGTAGAGAAGAAAATATCTGCCGTGCTGATTGTTCAACCTGGATTATTACAAAGACATGCCATTAAGTGCGCTACAGTAGACGGATGTTGCTTGGTTAATTGCATGAAAACACTCCATCTTCAGCAGAGAGCTTCACTAGTACAGAGGATAGGACATTGGAGAACAATAAAGATTTTGAAACAATTTGAAAAGTAGCAGAAGCATTTTTGCGGTTGGACAAAAACAGTCTGCTTAGTTCCTTTGTTAAATCAGCTCTTCTGGTGTTCTGGAAACCATTCAAGAAGCTAAGCGAGTGAAAACTGCTTAAATATATAAGTTAAAATCCATGAGATTGAGAGTAACAACTATGAACTGAAAATCCGTGTATGATGGTGGCTTGCCAAAAACTAGACTAACCCAAGGGAAGATTTAAAAGTCATAGCTTAAAATTCTACCTGGTTTATCATCAGGAAGTTGGGAGAGTTGATTTTAAACTAACAACATAAAAATACCGTTCAGGTCCTTCATGCCTACAATATCAGCCTTTTTTCCTTTAGTCCTCCCAGAGAAAAGTTGGGTGATTCCCCAGAGAGAGCAGTGATATAAGTCGGTAGCCACAGAATAGGAGCCATGGTTAAAAGTCAGTGATCAATAGTCTGTTGTTTTTTTTTGTTTGTTTGTTTGTTTGTTTTTGTGTTTGTTTGTTTGTTTTTTGGCCCTCATAAGCCTAGTTGAAAGTTGTCAGTAACAGAATTTTTTATTAGGCCTAGATGTGGCAGTTCTTGACGAATACGGAGCTAAATTTGTCCTCTTGCCTTAAAATCTAAAAATGAAACATAGACTTATTTCAAGTGAATACAACTTCGGTTGTGTGAGTGTGTGTGAGCGTGTGCGTGCGTGTGTGTGTTTTTATTCAGCAGAGCAACTATGAAACATGACAGAATTTCCAGCTCTCTCATTCTGAGTGCCCAGTTGGTAGCCCCATAAGCACCTAAGTGAGCTGATTTAAATCTCACTCCAGATTCTTAACTAAGTGGCCCAGGTCTTTCAGGGAGGTGGTACTTCCTTGTCCCTTGGGGGATATGTTTGGCCTGATAGTTAGTTGAAGATTCAGTAAACAAGCTTTATGAGAAATTAGTTAAAACTGAAATTGCAAATGGGTCGTGAGGTAGAGTTTACCCGAAAATGGTTTGAATATATTTGTCACATATGCATGAAGATCATTTTTTAAATGGGTTATTTTTATTAGTATAAACACTTACCACAAATAAGCCACTTAAAATTTGCGTTCCTGCTAGGATCCTTTCCTTTGAGTGACTGACCACGCCTTCTTTCAGCCCAGTCTTTGTCCAGGCTTTGGTGTAGTCATGCACATGTCCTTGAAGAAATGTAGCATCTTTCACAAGATTTTTGTGCAAGTGAAATCAGATACCAGTTTTTATTGCAGAACCCAGCCTCCAAATGTTTCTCTTTAAAGACATTTTTAATAGAAACAGTAAGGTATAAATCATTTAAGCAATTACCTGGACATTGTGGAAATGGGGCTTGGCTTGTTCTGTAGCCCCAGATGTTTCCAGATTCCAGTAATAACCTGGTCCAGATATTTACAGCTTAATTTTCTGTGCATGTGCACTTGTCCACAAATGGCTCCTATTTCCCATTTTCTGTTGGACAACTGGGCCACTTAGAGGGAAAGAAAGTGATTTCAGCTTGGGCGATGACAAACATTAATGGTTATAATAAGTTGCTTCTAGAAACTTTGATCACTTAAAAAAAATGGAAAGGCTAAATCTTAGAGGATTTTATACTAAGAAATAAAATAAATTATTCAAATGGCATTTTCCTTTATGGATGGGGATGGGGTGAATAACCTCCCCTCATTCCTCAAAATTATATTTAGCTTTGATATACTATGTGATAAAAGTGATTTTTTTTTAATGCGTCTTCTGGCACTGGTTGGGTTATCACGCAGGCTGCTAGTTTTCCTTGCATTACCATTCCACAGTTTTTCTTGTTCTTACTATAAACTAAACAAATGGAAAATAATGATTGGTAACCATCTGCTGTGCAGAAATTTCACATAGAGCAGTTAACTCTATTTTATAAAACAAGACCAAATGAGTGGATTATACTGTTGCCAGTAAATAGCAACATTCAGTAGAGCTTCCTTTGGACAAAGCAGGAGCAGAGGGAGCCAGCATTTCATTATGGGAAGTCAGTTGTTTGGGCTGTGGGGCTGGATGTGCCCAGGCATTTATGTGTGTGCTTGTGTGTGCATCAGTGTGCGTACTGCATATATGAGGGGAATGGGTGTTTCCTCCCTACCTGTTCCTTGCCCTCATAATTCCAGTCAAGTAACTCGGAGTATTGTGGATGCAAATAAATCAATCCGATCACATCATCGTAGCTCCTTTTATTTGCTTAAAAAACAAAGTCAAAATACATAAAACCATTAGAATAGAGATTTGTCAAGGTACAGAGGCTTCAGATCAAAATCATGGTTTCCAAAGCTGTGCAAATTATGGCTAGTGGCTAGCCAAGTTAGCTTTAAATCATTCTCTTGTCTTGTCTGAAGAATACCTTGCCTGGAAATCAGATTGAGTATATGTCCAAAAGATATTGATAGGCAATGATTATTCATATAGTTGCTACTGAAGTATGGATGTTGTATTGAGGGAAGACATATACGAGAATAGACAGAAGTAAGTGGTTACAAAGAATTTATTCAGATGGACCAGGTAAGGCCTGATTTTATAGTTGTCCATATAATCAATCAATCACTCTCTCTCCAGCTTCCCCCCCAACCCCCCCCCCCCAGTCCTTTCTCTAAAACTGGCTAATATATCAGTATACATAGATACTCAAAACACACACATTCCCTCTTTCACTTATTTGATACTGAGATTTTGCCATAGAGCAAGAAAAGTTGTTTAAAATGGGCAGTATATTGAGTTCAAAGGACCCATACAGTTCATAAATTCTCTGATGTCTACTGGATTTTTCATCAGGGAGACTTCCAATAAAAATGATCTATTTTAGAAATAATATTGTTTAGTAGGTTGAAATGTGGTGTAATAAAATTAGACCTTCAGTCTTCTAAAGTTACTACTTAGATGGCACCCTTGGGATGGTAAAATGGCTGTATAAGCAGATGAATCAGACAGTTCCACTGATGGGTACATTTGTCAGTCTCTGTTACAGATATAATATATTCTTATATCTGTAATCCTGACACTGTTACATCCAAATGAAATCAACATGAGGTTGTCATCTTTAAGCAAATATGTTAAGTGTTGTCTTTTGTGCTTTGGATTTGAAAGAAAGGGGCCCAGGGGAGGCAGCATCATGCAAATGGAACAAATCCCATTTCTTCTGAGCTGTGCTGTTTTTCCCCTCCATGGCAGCTGGCTGTGTTATCTTTGTGTGTTTCTCTGAGTGCTGACAATTCTTTCAGTGATCTAAGTTAGGGCACATTAGAAAGTGGAAGCAGCTGTCTGTCGCTATACTGAGAGACGTGTTTGCTCTACTGCAAAGATGAAGGACCATGAATCCTTGACACACTCCCCCCCCCTCCCCCCTGTACTTTCCAACATGATCAACATTCAGACGCACAGATTGTCTGCTTGGACAGTTTTTTGTTCTGACTGACAGCATCTGGCATAGACAAATTTAAAAATACATAGCATGCCATGCTTGGAATTGGAACATCCCTTCTTTATTAATCTTCTCATTTAAACCATTCATTTACATTTCAAGAAAGGTTACAGCTTGATATGGTTGAAACGTTGATTTTTAAATGAATAACCTTCTAATGAAATGTCTTGAATGAGTACCAAGCAGCTAGTGTTCATTAAAAATTACACCCGATTAACACGGCCTTGAAAGCCTGAGAGGAAAGGGATTTCTTATTGTTTTAATCCACAATGCTATCCAGTGTTTACCTTTCTGGCACAAAGCGAGTAGAAATGATGCCTGTACTCGCAACACTTCTGATATTGAACACAAGTATGATATCACCCTTAAGCCGACAAAACACTTGGCCTTGTTTAATCAGCTTTCTTTCCCTCTGAAAACCCCCAGAGGTGTGAAAAATTTTTCTAAACATCACCAAAATGTACCTCTTTCAGTCCCTCTAGGTCTCTGTGTCCCACCCCTCCCCCACCCCCCAAATACTATGTCTCTGTGTCCAAATCCGAAAAAAAGAAAAGCTTATATGTTTTCAGACAGAAAAGTGGCAGAAAACGCTTTTCGATTAAACATTCCCTCCGACCCCAGGATGGTGGATATACATTTATTTGTCGGCATTACTTTAGTAATAAAACATAACAGTGCAAAAATTGCTCTCTTTCTCTGCGTCACATCACCCTTGCACACACTCACATTTCTTATCCATTTTCAATTTCACAGCCAACCTCAGCAACATGCTTGTCTAGCATTTATGCAAAAATAATATGAAAATTGGCCATATCAGTCCATCTGTGGACTTCGAGTCCAGGGTTGGGGGGCGGGAGGGGAGAAGAGGAATCCTCCTTCTATCACACATTTCAGACTTTTCCTCTCACCGCACGTTTCAGCTAGGACTACCCAACTGCAGGTGTGGCCACAGTAGTTCTGGGGGTGTGTGGAGGGGGGATGCAGAATTGTAACTGAGAAAAGCTGTTCAAGTGCCAGGTAGCAAATATGTAAAGCAAGCGTGCTGGTTAACTTAGAAAAAGAGGCTTCAGAGGGAGGTTCAATTAACAGTTGTAGGCGGAAGAGGTGATGTATTTCTTCAGCACTTGTAAGAGGTCATTTGCTTTAGGATACATTTTGACGAATTTCACAGAGAAGTAGATGCTGAAATAAAAATGAAGACAGATTACAGCTTCATATCAAAGGCACTTTTACATTCTTGAAGATGAGAGGGGAAAATGGCACATTTTTATCCCACGGATTGTATAGTATTTTTAAATGTTGCTAATTTGTGTTTTGTGAACTTGTTTCATTTAAACTGTTCATTTAAACAAAATAAATCTTGGAAACTAACATTATCTTTGGATCTGGAATCGGCTTCTCCCTCTACCCCATAACCCAGATCCAGGCTGTAGAAGTTTAGGGTAGACACTGTTTGGTGGCTGTTTTTCCTTCGCTTTCCTTTTTCTTTCCCTTCCTTCCTTCCATCCTTTTTTTCCTTCCTTCCTTCCTTCCTTCCTTCCTTCCTTCCTTCCTTCCTTCCTTCCTTCCTTCCCCAAGAAGCTGATGGCAGGGAATCAAATTCGAGTTCCAGCATTTTGATTGCCAGTAAATGTTTTATAATCAACATTTTAAATATAAATTACTTAGTTATTTTCCATTTTGATTTTTTTTTAATGACCAGGTTTTAAACGTAGTGCCAATGTGCATCTGTAAGCAAACTGGGGATGGGTTAGAGTACACAATTCCCTCGTGTAAACAGCCAGGTTTAGCAGTAATGCTTTTAATCTGGACTTGTAGAGGATTCAGGAGCGTCCATAGATCTGCTCCAGTAATTACCATACCCCAAGTGGCACTGGAAGAGACATTTGCCTAAAAACTTGATGTCTTCATTACGCTGTTTACATTTTAATTAGAAACATGAAAATTACTGATTCATACAGGCAACTATAGTTTAAGTGGTTTCGTTCACCATCCAATAAATCATAAAAAAAAAAAAAAAGAATCAACCCACAGTTGGCATAAATAGTTTACTAGGAATCATTCATGGGAATAATGTGTTGGCACTATAAGCTGCTTAAAACATGTTTTTATTTTACCAGAGGTAGAATTTGCATATAAATTAGAGAATGGCATTTTAAGTTGACAGTCATTTATGCAGAATACCACCCACATGCAAATACATATATGGGTGGATGTGTATACTTTCTGTGAGTTTACAGGGTTTTGCCGTATCGTGGACACGGAGATACACTGAGTCTAATCTCTCGGTTTTTAAAATGCAGGTCCTCTCTTACAGTCCATTCAGAAATGCTGTGGGTGTTCTAAATATGCATACCCACAAACACACACACATATATATATTTTTTTTAATCTCTTGGGCAGTATCGACTAGCAGTGGGAAGAATGTCTATTTCTTGTATGTATGTGTCTCAAGGAGTTGCTGTTGCATTTGCTCGTTCATTCCCTCTTTCCTCTTCTCCCATTCCCCCCTAACTTTTGCATGTACCTGTCAATGCTGCTGCCCTAAAACCGCTCCCACACAGACCGGCTGGACTAAGGCAGGGGAGCTGTCAGAGTCCATTCCTGAGTCAGCAGCACGTCCATTGCCTGAATCTTGCGACAGTCACTCATCCAGTTTTCCCCTCCCCAGGGAACAAGCGTCCTCCTCATCAGTGAGGAGGAATGACCCTTCTGTCTGGCATGCTCAAAATCCCAAATCTCCCCACTTCGGTGTGTGAGTTCAAATCCCCTCTCCTGGAGGCAGGGCTGGGACTCCAGCTAATGACTCCGAGATACAGAGGGTCAGTGCACTGGTGAGCTGGAGAACTGAGGCATTGTGCGAGCCGAGTTGTACGTTTTTCCCATAACTGTAGGCTCGTCTCCTCCCTTCCCCTCCCCTCCCCTCCTGGACCCTTTATTATAGATCAATATTATGCAAAAATGAACCAGGAATAGCCACAGCCATTAAAACCCATTTTTCTTTTCCTTGTCTCTGTTAGAAAGTTATTGGCCATGGCGGAAGGTGGCTCTGTTATTATTTTGTTTGTTTATTCTTTTTTGGTTGAACGGGAGCGTGTTTATTTTGCATTGTCGGCCCATGGGCCGTAGGTAAAAATGAATTTTAAAGGTATCACATAGGAGGAAGGGTCTACGCATAGGCGTTCTACTTGAAATGCTACAGCAGTCATTGTTTTAAACTTTTGAATGGGAATGCATTACACTGAACCGCCTGCTAACTGCATGATGTGGTTGGTGTCTGTGACTTAAAGGGAGTAAGTAATTCTCACGAGGTGGCTTTTGATGATCATTTTTGTGCTACATCTCTGCATCTTTCGGTTTGTTTTCCTTAAAGTTCTAGGGGATTGCCAAAGTTTTAAGATGCTAATCAGCTATTTTGTCCTGTCTGCAACGTTTTAGATTTTCATGAAATGTCACTTAGGATCCCTTGCATCATAATCGAGGTGACTGGTCTGGGTTGTCAAACCAGGGCTTCGAAAAACAGTTATTAGTGCTTTACATTTACCCGGCAGAGTTCCTGAGCACATTAGTTAGGGTAATAGTGAATTCATGGACATATGCTTATTGGTTTGCTTTGCATCACCTCTTTTTTATGGGGGTGGGGGCAGCCAGGGCACTTGCTAGGTCTCTGTACTTCCTAGATGTGATTAGACACAATAGTCGACATCCGCGAGGGCAGAAACATGCTGCTTACTTGTACACATGGCAAAATTCTAATAGTTCTGTGCTGTCTGGTAAATCCTGTCTGCTTTATGCAGTGTGGCCCGAAACAGTTGTGTGGTGAGGGAAGGCTGGCTGCTGGCCAGCCATTGACTATGAAATCCTGGGTACCTGAGAGCTTATCAGTTCTTTTGCTTTGTAAAAGAAAAAAGTGATGAAAATGTTGGTAAACTGCCATGAAGGTTTAAGGCTGCTGGAACAAGATGCCGTGTAATCAGATTGGAAAATGGAGCTTGAGATTCTCTGCATGGAGAGCAGCCGTCTGTGGACCCCGTGAGCCGCTGTGCAAGTGCCTGAGCTGACCACTTTGTTAGCAAATCAGCTTGTTTGCTGCAGCAGCAGGGTGGAAAAGACCAGAGCTTGTGATGGTATGTAACGGAGGGAGAGCTCTTGCATGGCACAATCTAATCAGCTCGCAATTAGCTCAGGCTCTACGGTCACCTTCTTAATTTTCTTCTTTCCCCCTCTTTGTGTTAATACTGTGCACTTTAAACAATTAAGTAAGGGAAGTAATCCTTCAAGCAAATCAAAGCTATCCTTTAATTTTATCACTCTGCTGAAAAAGTATCAGGTGGTCCACTGGTCTTCATCAGATGCTGGAAATTCTCCGGCTTACTGTAGCATAGAGAGGGGCTTTAACCAACTGATTTTTAAGATAATCTTTCAAGTATCTTGGCAAGGGGTGGGGGTGGGGGGGCAGAAAACGGTACATCATTTAAACTAGCAGTGAAGTTAAAATTAATGTGAGAGGGTATTGCAAATGCCTTTCGGTTTATATACAGTAGTGAATCTGTTTCATATTTTTAATAACCAGAGGCAGGCTGTGCGTGCGTGTGTGTGTGTGTGTGTGTGTGTGTATGAAAGAGAGAGATCTGTGTGTATATATCTCATGTATAAAATCCTTAATGCTGCTGTTTATTTAGGCATTTCTGTATGGCACCTTTATGAAGGCTCTGATGACACAGCCACTTGTACTGATAATTCCACTAGTTCACCTCTAGCGAACTTGATTCACTAAGGTTTAAAAGAACAAGGATATCATCGCTGATCAAATGTGTTACTTGTTAATCCTTTAAAATAAAATTCAGATCATGTGGGGGAGAGGTGAGAAGAGCAAAGCATAGGTTTGCAAAATCGGCATAATAGTTTTCATTTTACTTAATTCAAGGACAGAGCCTTCTGAAATACTACTTAAAAGACACCTATTTATCTAAATAAAATAAAGAAATCCTCTAATAGTATTACTTAGGCTACCTTGTATCAATTTTCCTATTCCAGAAAGCTTTTGCTAAAATATTATCCACGTGCACGAATCTCTGAATGAATAGGTTTTATTAGGCGTTTTGTCACGAGGTAGAAAATGGGCATTATTTCATGAATGTTTACTTTGGAAAGCAGCACAGGGAATGATGATTGGAATTTGCTTTTAATGGTTACTAAAGAAATAATTAAAGTACTTTCGGTGATTTTGCTCCAAAATAGCTCCTTTCTGGGGGCTGTTTGTGTTAATAAAAACGAACTTAGTCATGATATTATTGATATTTGATTACATTAGTATCATATTTGAATTCCCTCCATGTTGTCAACATAAGAATTTATTTGCTTTTATTAAATGACACAATCCTACTAATGAGCTCTCTGTCTTATTTTTGCCTTCAGCAAAAAAAAATCTCACAATTTATAACCAGTCATCTGGACTCAAGGTTTTTGTTTTTGTTTTTGTTTTTCAGCTTTTAACAAACAATTAAAAAAGTTTAACTGTTCATGTATTAATGCTGCTTGAAGGATAGCATGGCTTCCATTTTGCTATACTCATTTTGATTATATATCTTACTTCTGTATTTGGAGGAATGATTTCGGTTTGATAGAAAATGAAAATAGTTAATAGAAAGTGCATTCAAAATTAGGTAGGCTTCTAAGTTTGCCTCAGGGTTTTGCTGGTGTTGCATCTATGTGTCCTTTTGTTGTGTTTTGAACTTTTTTTTGTTGTTTTTAATTAAAAGCACAGATTAAAAGAAACATATCACCTACACACGTCTTATGCTGCGAAGATTCACTTTATACTCTTTTAGAGGACAAACTTCATTAGATATGCACTTACTGTACATTGGATTGTAAATCTTACAATTTAATGGTAATTCAGTGAGCAGTTATTGCTTCAGTGGCCTTTTTTCTTTCTTTTTTGTCCCATCTCACTTGTGAAATAGGGTTACCCTTTACAAGTGTCACATCCATAGATTCATCTTTTGTACTTTGTAGTTGTTCCTGGTGCATCATTCTTAAGTTGAAAAAAAAAGGCAAAGTGATGGAGGAACCATGTGGTGGGGTGGGGAGTGTGTGTGTGTGTGTGTGTGCGCGCGCGCGCACGCGCAGGGCACGGGGGCTCTAGACCGAGGAGTTTCATGCTTATGCCAGAGAGAGAGAGAGACAGAGACGCAGAGACCCAGAAAGATGCAGAACTCTGGCAAGAGAATAGCCAGGAGCGTTAGCATCGGTCTAACAGATTAATCCCTTTTTCTAAATAGGCATTTCCTCTAACCTCATTCTCAATCTAATGTGCAGTTTTTCCATAACAGATTGCATGCTGCACTTGAATTCCTGGAAGTAGAAATGGTATCTGATGGGTACAAGTCTCCCTGCCTTGCTTACACGATTAATATTCTTATCCTTTTTAGCCATTGAAATACTTTTTTTTTTGTGGAAACAATATACACATTCATAAAGAAATCATAAAGGGATTCTCCTTTTGAAGATAATCAGTTCTTTTCAGGAACTGCAGGTTACATGGCGCACAAATGAGCTCTAAGTGGGGGGATTTAAAGTCCTGCTACAGCATTTAATTTCTTGAGGAAAGGAGTTCAGTTCAAGGTTAGCCTGTTATTGTGGCACGGGCAACTACTTCTCGCATCCCCGTTCTTCTGCCAGCAGTACTGCACAAAAGGCAGTCATTTTTATTTAATACGCAGGGAGGTATTAATCACTGCAGCATTTTCTTGCAAAAATTTATCTTATCATATTCATTGTTTCACTACCCATGACAATAATAGGTGTTTAATTACTCAATAACAGCCGTTTATAGATTCCATTTTTCCTGCGCGCTGGACAATTGGTATTGATTTTGTACTTTGATGCAACACGAAACTGTATTAAACACAATTAGAATTCCAAGGCTGGTAAAATGTGCATTTGTTATGGTAACTGGACTTGCTTTGAGAAGCGACAAGCGCCTTCCAATCCGGGCAGTGCCTTTGGAGTGAAAAGGACATTTGCTTTTGCTGCAGTCCTCTGGTGAAAAATGAACGCTCTTTTTCTCTCGTGTTGCGTGTATATGTGCACGCACGCGTGTGCACAAGTGCGGAGATTTTAGTTTTAGTGAAGCAAGAAAGAGTTTGGATGAAATGAAAGGATTTGAGACGGATGGGCGTTTATAGTCCGACAAACCATTGTGTATAGGTGAACACCGACTCCATGTAATCTTGGGATTGTGTCTCTTTAGTTAATGCCGGAGGTCGTTATTTTACCAGTAAATAAGTTATTACCTGGGGTGAGGGTGGGAACCGTGCAAGATGAAATAGCATCTTCATCTCAGGCTGGATTCTGGTTCACTTCCTTTTAGGGTGTTGAGGCAGACCTCCAAATCCCCATTGTGTCATAAGTGAAACGTTGGGTTTTGTTAAGATTGGCACTAAATAAAACCTTTCATTTACCTGACGCTATTATGTCACGGTCAGGCAGCAGGAAATCTTTCACAGAACTAAACTCAATTCCGTCTCGCAGCAACAGTGCAAGTCCGCCTGGGTTTTGCCCTTAGCTTGCTTTTCACAAACACGTTTCCACGTGCATCTGACGCATCCGAAACCAGAATCTGAGAGGACGCACTTGTTGGTCAGTGCCATTCATTGCCTACGATTTTCAGCGCCTTACAGATTAATTTCCTGTGGCGGAAGGTTCTTTAGCCTCACCAAAATAAAAAGCGAAATAAACCAAGGACAGACGAGAGGTTGCTTGATCTTATTTTTCACGAGTGGGTAGCTCGTCTCCTTTGCTAAATCTTACTTTGTGTTTCTTTCTGAGAGGCCCATAGAACTCTCGGCTGCAATGTCACAGTTTTGGAGAGTGATCCATGGATAACTTCCCCTCCCCCTAAAAATGGAGGCTGCCCTTGGACGCAATTGCTGTCTGTATCGGGAAGGTGTTTTAATGGCCAGGACTGTAATGATTACTACTGAAACACTAATTGATATCGCTACTGTGGCATAGAATTAAAAAAAAAAAAAATGTGTATGGGGCACCTGGGTGGCTCAGTCCGTTAAGCGTCCGACTTGGGCTCAGGTCATGATCTCAGGGTATGTGAGTTCAAGCCCCGCCTCGGGCTCTGTGCTGACAGCTCAGGGCCTGGAGCCTGCTTCTGATTCCATGTCACCCCTCTCTCTGCCCCTCCCCTGCTCGCTCTCTGTCTCTGTCTCTGTCTCTCTCTCTCAAAAATAAATAAACATTATTATTTTTTTTAATTGTGGTAGGCGCAAAACTTCAGGGAGGATTTTACATATACTTGCCATTTGCTTCATAGGACAGAAGCTGTCACAATCAATTGTTTATTAGTTTTAATCAGACGTTTCTTATTCAGTTAATATTTGTATTGCTATTCCTTATGGGCTGTCATATGAGAGCATATGTTAACATGTGTAAAGCCATAAGGAAATAAATATAAATAATTTACATCTGGCTAGTGTAGTTCCTCCCCGCCCCCCTTCGCCCTGGAGCTTCCAAGAATGCGAGAAAAACAGAAATGGATTGGCCTGCCCATTTCAAAACACCATTTTATGTTTTGCTCATGGACATGAGAAGAAAAGCCAACTTTCATTCCGGAAGCATGTGTTATATGTTTATTTTGCTTTACTGGGGCCGGGCAGATACTGGCAAGAGGAGGCTTCTCCGGGAATGGCCCCTGAGGTCTGCAAACTTCTGTGCAGATAGAGCCTCGATCTGACAGCAAATCGCTTCTTGGGCTTCTAACAGCTGGGTGGGAAATGCCATGGCTTGTGACTTAGGATCACGCTTTGAAGGAGACTTAAAAAAAAATTGTAGAAATTTCCAAGTTTTTGGCCTTTCTCCTACAGATTAAAACTAAGGTCCCCTTGATTCTCTGACCTTGGCGGTATGTCCCTGGTGATTTGTGTGTGTCCTTTCCAAAGGAACAGGTTTGGTGCTTTATATTTCTGTTTAGACCAATCATTTAATTTTCAATAATGTGAGTGTGGGCTCAATTACATGAAAGATGATCACGTGTAATTAGCTAGCTGTAAAGTGGATTACGTAAACAATTGGTTTGGAAGCTCTTCTATGGTAAATGCCACTTTTTAGGTAGGCTTTCACTGTCAAGAACGAACCCGTGGATTACCAAGAGTATCTAGATTTGGCTTTGCGCTTCGCAGCTCGCTGTCAGGTGGGTGTACTCCTTCTCTGTGCTTGCCAAAGGCCAAGTTCTGTGGGGCCAATGGAAACTTGGCTTGATGAGGAAGCTGGGTCCCCAGACTGCATGCAGATTTACACCCTAGCGTACATGTGAAGAACCCCCATCTCCATTTTCCAAGCTCTTTATCTCAAACGTGTTTTTCGCTATTGTTTAAAGCACTCTGACTCTTATTTAAGGTACGGTAGGTCCTGGGTCTGATAATCTCTTGATTATTTCTAGCCATAAGGTCTGTGATTCATAATGTCTCGTGGAAGTCATTCTCAATCTCTCTCTCCCCCCCCCCCCCCCCACACACACACAGTGCTTTGTTTTCAACATGAGAATAGCAAAAATGATACCAATTGGAGCTATTACAGGTTTTATCTCTTGTTAGCAGGGAGCTCAATCTTTCCTAGTAGGGGAAAGCTACACACAAAACAAATGCATTTTCTGAAAACCTTGGTTATGCTGGCATCTAACAGTATCAGCCAGGCCCTGCCTGAGTAAACTGACCAAGTATTTGACTAGCCAAACCAGTCATTTCAACGACGGATCAATGGGAGAGATTTGTGTAGAGAATACCTTGGACTCCTCAGGAGAAAGCTATTTTGAGAACTTCCCTTTTGTCATCTTGCCTCACAGAAACTTGGTGTATCCTGGTGAGCCATCTAGTCTGTGTGCAGCCATTGCCTTTTAAGCATTCATATCATAGGTAACTTCTGAATCTCTTTGGCTTTTTTAACTTTAGGATAGTATAGGATTTTGTTTGTGGAAGGAAGCATGCATAGACCCCAGTGGGATCTACTTTTTTTTTTCTTTTTTCTCTTTCTGCCCTTAGAGGATGTTGCCCTCCCTCTCTCCAGACCTCTACACGGCCCACTCCTTCCCTTCAATCCCTCCACAGTATCCTTCTAACCTCACTCTTAGCTCTCTGAATAAAAAAATTGATAAGACTATTAACGCCATTTGGAACTTTTTAAAAAGGAGAAATAATATTTTAATTACTACTGACATGCCAGTTTGAAGCCCATATCCTCCTTTATGACAGTTCAGTTTAGAAACTACATTGCTTCATTTCAGTAACTTTATTACCATTTGGCTCAGAGATTGCTATTTCGCCTTGGCCACAGATTTCATCAGTTGCCAGGTTCACCTTTGTCCACACTATACTTGTGAAATGACCCCGTCCGTTAGTGCTTGTCAATAGTAAATTGCTATATTCGGCGCCTAGAAACACCAAATGACTACAACTCTTTGTTGAATGATTGAGTTTGTACTTAATTTTTAAAAATTAAAACTTCATCGGAATGGTCTTAGTTACTACTTACTACTGGTTAATCAGGGCACTGGTTGGGGTCGGCTGCCACCGAGATCATTCTTATTGGTAGTGGGAACATTGAACGCAGCGTATTATGTGGGTGTCTGTGTGACGAGTGTGTTTTCTTCGCCGCCACCCCCCTATAATTGTTAATTTTCTGACTGTTCGGTGAAAATAATTATGCGTAAAGTGGTCAAATTCCAGTCGCTCTGATGACATCATATTAATTTTCCTTTTGAAAATTCCCAATGACTCAGTCGTGTCTTCACAGAAAGTTCTTTTTAAATGGTGAAAAATTTGTGCTACTGTACTTATAAATAGGATTCAATATCTTTTCTTACAAGAATTATTAAAAGAATCTTAAATATGATTTTCCTTTTAAACAGATGATTAAAATAGTGTATTTGGGAGTATGTAGGAGTTTATGATTATATCAAGACTAGATACATCTCTGTTAAATATGTAATTTCTTACTTATAAATGTGTACTTTTCTTCACTGTAAAATTTCCGTGAAAAGAAAAAACGTCTACTGCTCATCTCTCTCTCTCTCTCTCTTTTTTTTTTTCAGATAGTTTGGTTCTTTCATCTCCATAACAAAGCTTTTGCCATAAATAGGTCATTGTTAAATTTCCTGAAAATTAAGGTAAAATAAAAGGCCAGTATACTCAGGAGTCTCATTTTTATGAAATTTATAATAATGATAAAATATCACTTATTTTCCAAATGTTGTTTGGCATGTATTTAGTTGTGGCTGAATAATCCCACAAAGATTATTTTAATCTACTACAAATACTTAAATTCCAAATTCTATCTTTTCTGGGTTTTTAATCTTCTTTGTTTTTTTTTTTTTTTTGTCTCTGTATCTTTGAAATAACCTGATATCAGAGAGAGTATCCCTACTAAAATACAATGAGGCTTTAGATGGTTGAAGAGAGCACTTCTGACAGATAAACATGGTAAGCCTGGTTGTTTTCATAATATTCTGAATGTCCCAAAAGAAAAATGATTGAAATTTTATTCCTAAATAAAAATTAAGAATACATAATTATTACAGTACTCATACAATTTAACTGATGTTAAGCAGTGAAGATAAGAAAGAAACATTAAGATTTCTTCTTTCAAATACAACTGATTACCATTGCTATGACATTTAGGAATATGAATGTTTTTATCAGTTTGTTTATACCTTTGGGTATATTTATATACCTATAGATTTGTTTTAAATGAGATTATTGTTCTAAGGAAAAAAGCTTAATAAAAACCTGTTTGAAAATGAAATTTTGTCAGAATTTCAGCCAACAAAACTTTCCTCTGTGATGTGCAATAACTGCTCTTTCAACCTTGTTCTATCTCAAAGACTGTGATTTCTAGGTTGTATGTAGCTCGGAACAGAATTCTATCAAATAAAAATCCTAGGCAATCTGGAACGCCTGGGTGGCTCAGTCAGTTAAGTGTCCGACTTCGGCTCAGGTCATGATCTCACGGTTCGTGGGTTTGAACCCCACGTCGGGCTCTGTGCTGACCACTCAGAGCCTAGACCCTGCTTCGGATTCTGTGTCTTCTTCTCCCTCTGCCCCTCCCCTGCTCGCGCTCCATCTCACTCTGTCTCTCAAAAATAAATACATGTAAAAAAACATTTTTTTTTCAATTGTATGCAATCTAAATGCGATTTTTAGGGGTGACGTGCAGAAAGTATTGTGAATTCTGTACTTTAAATTTTTTTTTTTTTCAACGTTTATTTATTTTTGGGACAGAGAGAGACAGAGCATGAACGGGGGAGGGGCAGAGAGAGAGGGAGACACAGAATCAGAAACAGGCTCCAGGCTCCGAGCCATCAGCCCAGAGCCTGACGCGGGGCTCGAACTCACGGACCGCGAGATCGTGACCTGGCTGAAGTCGGACGCTTAACCGACTGCGCCACCCAGGCGCCCCATGAATTCTGTACTTTAAATAGTATGTTGTAGATTCACCTTACAAAAAGGAAAATTAGAATAGTCTAAACCTGAAATAAATATAAACATTTTCACCTGTTTGAATCATCACATTTAGGTTTGTTTTGCTAGATGGCATTGGAATTTCCCAATAAGGCGAACAGAGACATTTAATACATAATATTTGAATAGGTTGTTTGCACCTATTAATAAGTGTCCCAGTTTAAATAAATCTATTAAAGCACCACCTTTACATCCTTGGTTTTACCTAGTCAAATGTGTGGGGCAAAGGTTCAAGGTATTTCTTTTCATGTACATAATCAGTAACTGCTCTTAATCAAAATCAAGTTCTTTAAAAAAGAACTCATTCAAAAATAATAATGGGTGGGAGTCATCAACATGAACAACTAGATGAATTGTGGGCTCAAATTTACTGGTAGATAAGTTAAACATTAGAGCCATGAAGTGTAAAGTTTGTGTAGCATTTAACAAGCCTTGGAAGAGCATTAAAAGTAACTTACGTGTAATATGCAATACTAATAGAGCTTCACAGAGCCCCAGAGGAAGCTGCAAATATAACTCAGGTCGCTTCAGGCTGTGTGAGATGTTGAGATTATGTTCCATGAAGACCAAAAGAAGGTTTCAACAAGGTTTTCCTGCAACCATGTAAATTCTCCAGATGAGGAGAAATGGAAATATATTTAAAATTCCAGCAGCTTAAAAATGCACACATTTATAAGTGTGATGAAAATAGATTTCAAGTTTTTATTTCCTCTGTGGTGGTTGGCATATCTTAACTGGATTTTATGTTAAACCAGTTATGTTAAAAACCAAACATGTACAGAGTGCCCCTATCTTGTCACTGTGTTAATGGAAAAAAAAAGTTGAAGAGATAAAGAAGAGAAAAAGAAAACCATTATAATAAAGGATTTTGAGTGCTGCTTGAGAACTGTGCAGAGCAATGTTGCATTACATTTTTTTTTAGGATTGGCCAAAAAAAATATAGTTTATATGGTGCTCTTTTTTTTTTTTTCAAAAGTGCCCCATATGCCCCCCCCCACACACACACAATGGAATATAATTAAAGCTTTAAGTATTGAGTTTATGCCATTTACTGGTAGTTAGGGAGGTCAAAACACAAGCTCTCTGGATCTCAGTGTTTTCATCTTAAAATGGATGACTTCCATTGGAAGATTTCTAAATTCTCTTCAGGTCTAAAACAGCTCTAAGTTCCCTTTGAAAAATTTTAAGAACATGGAAACTGATTGTCCCACTCAATTTTTCCGGTGGATAACAGCTGTGCAACAGAAAGTGTTGAACAGTATGTTATTTCTGAGCCTCTAGGAGAGTGGTTCCCACACTGTGGGCAGCAGACCTCTGAGGAATCTTGGACTTATTGCAAAGGTTTCTCAAATTCACATGTGCACCAAACTTCCGTTTATCACACATATGTTCCACAGGTTTTGGGGATGTGTGTGGTGTCTCTTGTGATTAGAATAAAACCATAAATCTGTTTAGAAGCATCACAAAGGTGTCACAGAATTCACTGTAGTTCTTAGTCATGTTTTTTTTTTTTCATCAATGGATGTGGAAAATAAAATTGAGATCTTGAATCTGTGAAGGTTTTTTTTTTTTTAAATGTTAAAAAGGGTGGAGACCAGTAATCAGAGATGAATGTGTACTCACTGGGAGTACATTAATTGCATATAATGTAAACTATTAAGCATTGCCTTGGAAATTGTGCCATTAATATTTTTCCAAGGGCTTTGGAATATTTTAGTCCATTTGAACACCCAGTTGGGGTTATGGCTCCATTTCCTGTCAGAGTACTTGATATATTCCATTAGCTTACTGTTAGTAGTTGTCTTATAAACTCCTCCTAATGGTGAATAATGACCATCATTTGTTGAGCGTTTACTAGGCACTGTGTATGTGTGTGTGTGTGTGTGTGTGTGTGTGTGTGTGTATGTATCTACAGTGTGGAATAATTTTCCCCATTTCATAGATTAAGACATGAAGGCACAAAGATTTTAGGTGTCTTGCTCAACTCCTCATAGCCATTGGCAGAGATAGGAATCAAAACTGGCCTGTGTGGCATCCAAACCCACACAGTGTCTGTGGCATAAATCAATTTCAGACTTAGCTTAATGATACGTGCAGGGCCCGCAAGAAAATGCCTGACAGTACAGTCCACGTTCTGAAACCCACATGTTACCATTATGACAGAATTGCCTTTTTGTGCCTCAGTTTACCCAAATTTAAAGTAGAGATCCATTTTATCATTTAATTTTACTTTTCTTGCCAGGATAATGTACGAATTAGTTAATGCTTATAAAGAAGTGATTTGATGAGGGGAAAGCTCTATCTAAATGCTAAGTATTATTTATTATTCATGTAAGCATATTACTGTACCCTTCAATCACCTTTTTTTGGATGTTTCAAATGGGCAATTACTGTCTCTTTGTGTAAGGCTTTTAAAATTTTTAATTTAAATTAAAAGTTAATCTAATTTAGGAAAACTGCCAGCTGGAAAGGAACACAGATTTTTTTTTCTTCCTTTCCAAACAAAACAGCAATTCAGAATAGACTCCCTTTTAATATAGTAATGTGGGCAGGCTTTCCTGGGCTACTGGTATTAGGAAGGAGGGCTAATTAGTAATGGCTGCTTTGTAATGCTGGTAATCTATGTGTTAGGATTAGTGCTGATAATGGATCTGATTAGGTGGAATTAACTGATATTTAGAAGGATGGAGATTCCTTTGTTTATGAAATCTCCAGTTTGGGGGTACAATGTATAGCTGAAGTGGCTGAATCCTTGAAATCTAGTTAATATAGCTTTTCCACAATACAGTGCCTGAATATGGCTAGGGTCGGCAAGCAACGAGGGTCATTTGAGCTCAAGAAAACCTGTACTTTCCAAGACCTTACTGAGGGGCCCTACAAATAGTGAAAATCAGAGTTCAAAGATCAGAAATGTCAAGTATGCTTTAAAAGGGAAAGACGCATTTACCTGAGCTCTTCAGTTAATATCTAGCAATCCTTGATGGGAAAATCCTTCTATAACTTTCTTTTCACATGCCTGTTGACTGAAAAGTAACTGGTTTTCATTTAAAGATAGAAAGTGAGAAACGTATCATTAAAAAACCAAAACGCTGCCTCCTTCACCCCCCCAAATTTGCATATTCAACTTTCCTTTTAAAATAGCCCACTTTAAATATTCCCGAGCACTATTAAATTTTAAGGAAGTATGCTTAGAAATCACATTATTCAGTCACACAGCTTCAGTCGCCCAGCAGTATCATTAAATCCTCTGGAGTGATTCCAGTCCCATAAAAATTAGGGACCCCTTTACATTGTTTCCATATTCAAATGGAAATCTTTTTGCAAGTTAGTAATTAAAGTATTTAACCTCTCTCTCCCTCCATTTATTAGAAAACTCTTTTTTCTTTATTTTTTCAATTACGAAAAACTGCTAAAGCCAATCAAGCATTTATTTTGATAAACCGCTTGTAACAGTCTCAGCTAAATTCTGCAAATACAAAAAAAAGCTAAATAATCACCCTGAGCAGATTTTGCGGAGACCTTGCTCAACCTGTTCAGGGATAATTATGCCGAGCTTTTAGTATGGGGCAAAGGAAAACATAAAATTAAGGCATGAAAGAAAGTCTACCTATTTTGAGAAAATACTGGGATAATTGGTACTCTTTTTATTACCATTTTATTATAGAAAGATATTGTCTTGCAATGAAATATAGGTTTATAGCAATGAAATAGTACTATGAGGGGTTGAGAGAATTTCTGTTAGATGGATTGATTTAAAATGTAATAAAAATAGCAAATTGCTAAATAGTGAAATGCTAAATAGTCAAATTAGAGTTCATTATTTAAATGACTTTTTTTTTTCTTTTTAATCATATGATGTTCATAATTGCCTTGTTTCTGACAAGTACATTACAGGGGACTTTCTTTCTTTCTTTCTTTCTTTCTTTCTTTCTTTCTTTCTTTCTTTCTCCCTTTCCCTTCTTTTCTTTCTTTCTTTTTCTTTTTTTCCTTTCAAAGTAGCCTTTGGTTTGGAGCTACATCCATTTCTTTGAGAAAATGGAAACATCAGGGATGGTACCAGAATAGGCAAGGGCCTAGAAGGAGAAGGCAGTAGACAGATTCACAGTGTTATAAATGGTGGTGATGCGAAATGTGACCCTGATAATAGTTATATGTGGTACTTTGGAAATTTACCTCTTTTACAGACCTTGTCCTTTTGTATATGAAGGTGACGCTGAAGGGTATGTCTAAACAGAATGATGTGTGATCTGTGGCTCTTTAGATATCGATTATCGGGGTATATCCCAGTCTACTAGAATCTGAAGCATACACAACATGGGCTCCTGCTTTAAGAGTAATAGCACCCGATTGCAAATACAGAACTAGGTATGGGGGTTGGGAGGGCCAGTGCTCCCGAGGACCCCTGAAACTTCAGTCTCATTAGACCCCGAGGTAGGTCTGCCTCTGCTGATTACATACGTGGTAACAGAATGGGTATTCGAAGGCTTCGTTTTGATCAGATTCGTTAGATTTGTATTGGTAGATATTCATGGCTGAGAGGACAGGATTGGTTCTATTTTTAGAAATAATAATTACTAATACTAATAATTACTGCTCTCTATTCCTGGCACTAATGTTAAATATATAGGGATTGGGTTGAAGTTACCCAACTTGAATGACTCAGTCCCAACAATTAAAATGTTTATACCTCTGTTGTAGACCGTTCTTATACCTGAATGTACTAACGTCCTTGACTAAATACTGAATTGTATAGAATTCACATTAAAGAAGTCACATAGGAAAAGAGAGACCAGAGTTGGCTAAAATTGTTGGAAATATTAATAAAAATGTGGACATGAGTAACAATAATTAAAACAGAAACATGTTGGCCTATTCTCGTGGGACATGGAAAGTACCAATAAAGAAGGTCTCTCTCATCTGGCTGCCTTCGCTTCCTCAGCGTCACAGACTCAAAGGGACCTAGGTCCGCATGCAACTTCTCAGTCTGCTGGGAGCCCATGGACTGAAGCTTCTAGTATCTAGAGTGGCTTTTCCTGTGGTGCTTTGTTTCCAGGGAATCATCATCAAGTGCTCCTGATTTGTCAGTATTTTTACAGCCTTAGCATCTGTTGGACGAGGCATTCATCTTGGGTAGTTGTTTTGTGTGTGTGTGCTCTCTTGTGTCTAGATTATGCTTTGAATCAGCATATATTTACTGAGTAACTGTACAGGATACAAATTATGTTAAAGACGATAATAATACCATCTTACCTTTGGGTAGCTGTTTGCAATTTATAAAATACTTTGGCATCCATTAACTTCCTTACTTCTCAGAATTCTAAGAGGTAAGCAGAGTAAATGCCATAATTCACATTTCGCAAAAGACAAAACTGAGGTCAGGGGACTTGCGCTCTGGGTCTTAATTTCAGAACTGGTGGAGGAGGACTTGAGCCCTGAGATACTGACTCAGTAGAGATCTTTCTTAACCATCGCGCAAAGCTTGCAGTTTATTGGAGAGATAAGAAATGTGAAAACAAACAAAAAAATACCAAAACACTCAAGTGCATATATGTATCTGTATATAGATAAATAATTCCCCTAGTATAAGAAAGTATTAAGAAAGTGTCTAAATAAAGCACGCAATGAAGAGTTGTGAATCCAGTGTTTCACAAATAGGAATTAGCAGTTATGCTGTGTGTGTGTGTGTGTGTGTGTGTGTACTGACAGAGCATGTGGAGAATGCAGGGTATTGTATTAGAGCACCCTATTAATTGATGGTTGTGACTGTATGTTGTTTGGGGCCATGCCTCAGTGAGAAGACAGAGCAATCAGAGGAAAAACCATCCACGGTTTGAGATACTCGACACTTCTCTGCTTTTGCAAAGTGCGATCCCGGACTCAGAAGCATTTCTTATTCTCAAATGGAACATCTTCACAGACCGCGCTGTTCCACTACCGTCTTCCTTCCAATTGCCTCCATTGCTTGTAACCTTGACTGAACCCTTCCCTTTCTGTGTTCTCTATAAATCTGCTAGTCACCACTCCCACAATATAGCCTATTTATGACATTGCTGCAACCTAGTCTCTGAATTCTGGATTTCATCTTCTCTCATCTGGGCTGATGTGTTCTGAAACTAGAGCTTCCAGAGCCTTCTGAGTTCTCACCGTGGCCACTCTGCCACAAACTCCGCTTCTTGTTATCCCATTAAAGTATATTTCAGAGCCCTGCCCTGGTGTTCGCCTTCCTCCCTTCTCTTCCTCACGTGAAACTGCTCAAAGCCCTCATTATTCATATGCTTCCAAATCGGTAACTTTAACAGCATTCCAAATGATCTGAACAGCCTCCCGTTTTTGTCAGATAGGAAGGTCTGCCTCCCTTATGCCAATTTTGGGGAATTATTTCTTTAATTTATGTTGTTTCAACAAAACAAAACAAAACAAAACAAAACAAAACAAAACAAAACAAAACAAAACAAAACAATAACAACAGCAGCAAACCCAAAAAGGGTTCCTGCAGCTTTACCATTCACAACACTATCAGCTGCTTACTAGACGCATGTCTATTACAAAATGAGGCTTTTGTATGAGGAATGGTGGATTCTTCACGCTTTAGAATCCCATTTCAAACCCCTAAGGTCTGGTTTTAAAGTCCCCATAACCCACATTGAGCCCAGCGTCTTGGATTCTTTTTTTTTTCTTCTATAATTTGTATTGTCTCTCTTTTTTCCCCCTACGATTTCATACAAAGGGTAACACCTGAAAATAGCATGTTCCTAAGAGTAGGTCAACTCATCTTCTATGCTTGAAAATCTAGTGTGCTGAAACCAACTTTTCAGTAGATGACAGCATGGTTATAATACAAACGGTTCATTCATTGCATAAAAGACTTTTTTTTTCTTACACTCTCTTGAATATCAACTATCTTTACTACACTAAAATGATCTGATTTACAAAAACCAAAAAACAAAAACAATCATGCACAGTTATTTGGAATCCCAGGCTCTGTTAAAGTTCCTTTCTTAAACTAACTCTACTTGAATCTTAATTTTCTCCTTGACTGGGATTTTCTTAACCCCAGTTCTCAGGGAAGATGTAGCTTCTTTCGTTCATTGTTTTGCTTTAGTTTTAAAATGTCCTGTATGGGGGCGCCTGGGTGGCTCGTCGGTTGAGCGTCCGACTTCGGCTCAGGTCATGATCTCACAGTCTGTGGGTTCGAGCCCCGCATTGGGCTCTGTGCTGACAGCTCAGAGCCTGGACCCTGCTTTGGATTCTGTGTCTCCCTCTCTCTCTGGCCCTCCCCTGCTCATGTTCTGTCTGTCTCTGTCACAAAAATAAATAAAAACATTAAAAAAAATTAAAAAAAAATAAAATGTCCTGTATATTAACTGTCCTATATGTTAACTGTCCTATATGTTAAACAACATAAATTACATTTATGTGAACTCATAATGACTCCAATACATTCCGATTTGAAAAGACACTAATCTAAAATCATATTCTTTTGTTTGGCTGACAGTTTTTTGACGTTTAGGTCGTAGACTTCTAAAGGAGAATTGGATAGCAGTGTGGTTCTGAATGTGTACATATAGTTGGCATGTCATTTTTTTTTTCGAAAAAAAAAAATCACGGCAAAATGGTATCTTGGTGTCTGTGGTTTTTAAAAGCCACCATTGGTTTTTCAAAGTTCATTGTAATTTCATAAAGCTGAAACTATCTGACAAAGCCATGCCTTCACACCTGCCCTGTCCTGTCCTAACAACTAACTTCTCTCTTGATTTGAGAACTAACTTCTCTCTTGATTTGCGCCTTGTGAAATTAGTGTCCACAAAACTCTTTAATTTAGAGAGATCCCATTGCATCACTGCTGTTAAATTCGTTATAGATGGTGCTTTAGCTCATTTATTCCTGAAGGGTCTTTGTGGCAAGTTTAGGTACATTCCTCCCAGAGGCGGTGGATGGACGGTCTGACCTCTGGAGCGCTTTCTCCTCCCTAGGGCTTGAGTGAGACTCTCCATTACTTTGTCAACATCAGACTGCCTCCACTACAGAGACAAAAAGGAACCAAATTTCCTTCGGTGCATTTACTTCTTCTCTGACAAAGCAGAGAAGGAGACTTACGTCCAAGCCTCCTTCTTTAAAAGTATCCTTCATGCGGACAGGAGCGTAAAATAGCTAACATTATTTTAACTCCACAGAGCTGGCAGGCATGATCCAAATGTTTGTTTGCAAGTGACTCAAAGATAGAATACAGGATCCTACAGAAATCATAGGTTGCACTGTGCTTAGGGTTCCTGTCCAGTCCACCAAAGTTTTGCCTGTTTACCTGGATTCTGGTACTTTACATCTGTCATGAATTATGTGTATTCACATTAGTTTCAAATTAGCAATTAGCAAGCAGGGAGTGTGGCCTCCTTCCTAGAGCACTCTGTAGTTCGGGTGACAGGAGGGGAGACTCTCACTCGCTCTGTCCTTGGTGGGGGGGCCCTGGAAATAAGACCTGCATTGTCTCAGCTTCAAGGCCTCCCTCTCCTGGGGCAGGAGATTCTGAAAGAGGAGTCGGGAGAGTGGGAGCAGCGCCAGTGAGGGGGATTTGGATAAGCGGCCTGGAGGAGGAGGAGGAGGAGGAGGAGGAGGAGGAGGAGGAGGGCGGGAGGTAATGAGCGCAGGCTGCCTATGCCTTCTATCTTTCTTCTTTCCCCAGTTTGCCATCCTCTCCCAATCCCATTCTCTCTCAATAATTTGTTGAAAAGGTTCGGGATGGGCTGTTAGAGGACCTCCCAGGGAAGATGGGGAGAGGGCAAGAATAACATTAATCCTGACCAAAACCCCTATATGTTGGGGGAATGAACAGATCCCTTTTATAGAACTTGAAAATGAGCCTCCAGGAGGTTAAATAAGCTGCTTACAGTTTCACAGCTAGTAAAGGGTGAGGCAGGATTCAAAAGCATGTCTTTCTCATTCCAGAGCTTATGCTCTCTCAGGCATCCTACACGGTGTTACACAATGAGCAGGAAGGGAGTGCCCTCTTCCCCCCATGTCCCTTTCTTTTTATCTTTTCTAAAGAAGGTGGTCCGGAAATGGAAGTAACGGGGAGGATGGAGAGACTGTGGCGAGGGATAAGGAAAAATACGAATCAATAACAACAACAACAGCAGCGACAACAAACCTCCGCCCTGTGAGGCTCAGCGGTTATTGTTATCTCCATTTTATACGGGGAACACGAAGGAAGGCTCTGGGGAAAGGAACTTGCCCAAGAGCTCTAATCTTCCGATTAGCGTTTAGTGGAATCCTGTCCCACACCCAGCACTGAGGTCGCAAAGCCGGCGTTCTAGTGCTGCCCTCTCACTACCCTTTCCTTGTCCCCTCACTTCTGCCGGCCCAGTGGGAAGGTGACTGGGAGCAGGTGGGGGGAGGTCCAGTGCTCACGAAGAATGTTGGGTGTTCATGTCTTAGGGAGAAGACAGCTTGCTTTCCTTCCTGCCTGTTTAAACTTTCCATCTTCTTTCCCTCCTGCTAAAACCCAGTCATCCTAACTTCCCTCTGAGAAAACCCTAGTGGCTTGTCTCCGGGGGGGGGGGGGGGAGAGGAGGAGGGGGAGGCCAGCCGGCACTGGGGGCTCTTTGTGGGTGAGAAATATGTATGTGGTGGTGGGGGCGGGGGCTGGCCCATTACTAGTCATTTTAATATTTTTGAGATCCAAGCATAAACAGAAATGGAATCACTCTGCTGTGAACAGGAAGGACCTAGATGGATGAGGATAATTAGGATGATGGGATTATAAAGTAACGGGGCCAGTTGCCCCCATGCTTTGCAAAATCCAGCTGATTATTTAATAAGTACATCTCATGGGGCGAGGCAAACGGACTAAGGAAGATCGCATCCAGTGACATGGGCATTAGATATGAACACGCAAACCAAGAGATCTTAAATGGCTTTATGTTTGCGTCTCACAGTTAAGACTGAGGATGCTCAAAGAAATCATTACCCTTTTCTGATTCTAAGTTGAATGAATACAAACTCTTGCGATACTATTTATCTGGAGTTCACTCCACTGCCTGGCTGTCAGTAACAACCTTAAGTATTTCCGGGCTCGTACCATGCTCTTTAAGTTGATCAAAGGTCAGAGAGGTTTTATCCGTGTGCTCAGTCCTTTTCACCATTTGTACCTGATGTGTGCCCAGTGCTGTGCTGGAAGCGTTTGGTAAACCGTTTCCCTGCTCAAACCTGGACAGGTTTGTCGGGGACACAGACACATAAATAATCATGGCAGTCAGGGCGCAAAATGTGCCAAGGGCTGTATCAGGACAAGCATAGGCTTGAACTGGAGCCCGAAAGTTGGATACAGATTCCATGATTTACCTTGCTTCTTGGAGAATTCTCTCAGTCCTCTGTCTTTAGTTCTTGATCTCCAAAATGGGGATACTAATAGTTTCTCACAGGGTTATTAGATGAGGTAAATGGCACAGTGTATGTGAACACTCCGGGCACTTGATCTGGCACACTTTAGATGCTCAATAAATTGTCGAATCTCAGCAAAGTGCTCTGGAGGAGACAAACGACCACTTGTATAATTTGAACGCTATTTCGGCAAGAAAGTGACATTAAAGGTGTGTCTTACGTGGTGAGAAATTGCCAAGAGGGAAAGGAAGTAGAAAAAGGGAGAGAATAAGCCATTTCCTTACTCTCTGGTCTGTTTCAAGGGTAACCAGGAAAACATCTCCCCAGATTTCATAATGGTTTTGTTGAAATACTACATTATGGTATACCGCTCAACATCTGTTCCTATTAAGAATCTGTCCCTACTGGGGCGCCTGGGTGGCGCAGTCGGTTAAGCGTCCGACTTCAGCCAGGTCACGATCTCACGGTCCGTGAGTTCGAGCCCCGCGTCAGGCTCTGGGCTGATGGCTCGGAGCATGGAGCCTGTTTCCGATTCTGTGTCTCCCTCTCTCTCTGCCCCTCCCCCGTTCATGCTCTGTCTCTGTCTGTCCCAAAAATAAATAAAAACGTTGAAAAAAAATTTTTTAAAAAAAAAGAATCTGTCCCTACTGAGGAACTAGTGTAATCATTAACCATCTTCTTCCTAGAACGGTTTCTTCTGGTATCTTCATTTGGCTCCTTCATCCAAGAAACATTGTTGATTAAGAATCTAAGATGTGCTAAGCATTATGCTGGGTGGGAAAAGGTCTCTATCCTTCAGGAAATTGTAAGTCTGTTGTATATACAGCAGACATGTGAACAAGTAAATTATAATACGAACTGGTAAATGCTATCATAATGGGGACCTTCCCCGCTTGTTTGCCTGGGATGGTCAGAGTTTATACCCGTGGTCTTGGAATGATTACTAATAGTCCCCATTCGTTCTCAAATGTGTCCTAGTTGAACAACAGATTTTATGATCACGTGATTGAAAATGTGTGCGTACAAGATATTTTGTGTGTGCCTTGAAGTGTGACAAACTAAAATTCAAGATGGTTTTCTTAGAAAAGGTGAGTTTTGAGCTATAGTAAGATGCTAAGGCTGTTGTTAGCCGGAGAAGGTAGGCAGAAGGAAAAGGATGCACATTTTACAGAAGCTAGAGATGGAGAAGGGCGTTAGGTATTCAAGAGACTATGACAAAGGAAAAGCCCCTCATGGCTGGACCGCTGCTGGGTGTGGGATTAAATAGTGGGAAAAATATTTTAGGAGGGCAGAAGAGAATGAAAGCAGATTTTAATGATTTAAGGAATGAATGAAAGCCGAGGAAGTCAAGATGTTAAATATAGACACCTTTTAAGGAATTTGGCCGCGAAGGGAAAGGGTGGTAGTCTGTGATGAAGGAAGATGGAACTAAGGACGTAGTTTGAGACGAAGGAAGACAGAATTTGGATATTCTTAAAATTGGTGGTGAAAATCAGAAGAGAAGGGGGGTGCAAAGCACGAAAGAGGAGCTGGTAAGCGAGCATGAGATCCCAAGGGAGATGAGAAAAATTCAACCCGGTGCCCAAGAGAAAGGGTTAGCCTCTAAAACAGGAGAGCTAGGAGGTAAGGGAGATAATAGAGTTGTGGGAGTATCTAGTCTCACGTTTCTTTTATTTGGTGAAGGAGTAAAACGATTGAGCACAGCAGCTAAAGGGGATGACTTATGGTTTTGCTCTCAGTGTAGACAATGGCCGTGCAATCTTGGCCAAGTGATTTTACGTTTCTGGACCTCAGTTTCTTCAAGTCTAAAGTGAGGGATTTGCATTGACACTTCTAAGTTTCTATTTCGTTCTGGTTGTGCATTTTATCAAAACATTATGGGGCACCTGGGTGGCTCCGTCGGTTAAGCATCCGACTTCGGCTCAGGTCATGATCTCACGGGTCGTGAGTTCAAGCCCCATGTCAGGCTCTGGGCTGACAGCTCAGAGCCTGGAGCCTGCTTTGGATTCTGTGTCTCCCTCTCTCTCTGCTCCTCCCATGCTCATTCTCTCTCTCTGTCTCTCTCTCTCTCTCTTAAGAATAAACATTAAAAAAAAAAACGTTATGAGGGGCTAAGCCGCTTTATTTGCCTGTCCTTCATGCCTCTCCATTCTGCAGAAGAGAGGCTTCTGTGGTCACGTAAGTTTGGGTTACAGTTAAACAGCTTCTTTACATTAGGCCCTTTGAGAACCTCTAGAATGCGAATGTCATTAACAATCTTGAAGTGGGGGTTAAAATATGCAACACTCCCCAAACTGATTTAAATAAATAATCTAGTGTTCCCTGGAACATACTATGGGAAACATTTATCTAAGCATTTATTCTCCTACGGAGTTTATAAAAAATTTTATCCCAAGTTAGCAGGGGCTGACTGCTTAATGGCTGTTGTCTCTAGTGAGCATGGATGTATGCTTCGAAATGATGTATTTCCTTCCAATATCAGAAGAAGAAGGGAAAAACTCCTGGGCTTACAGAATATTAACAGAAATAAAACATGCAGCCCTGTCTACGCATCATTGCTTTGAGATGGTGGCTACCCTCCAGCTCTTCCCTTGGATAAGCTGAAGAGAGAGCCATATAAGCTTATGAAGCTTTTATAAGGAAGGCCAAGATGGCAGGTGCTGTGTTACCTGTATGATTTCAAAAGTTCCAAAACAGCTAAGGAGAGTAAATAGAGGGCAGTGCGCCTTGGTTTGTCTATATGGTAACTCGCAATATCATCTAACATTTTTATTTCTTGTCACTTCAGATATATTGTAATATGATATTTGGTATATTGTTTAATATTTTTATTTCTTATCACTTCAGATATATTGTAATATGATATTTAGTATATTGTTTAAATAAGAAAGGTACTCCACTTGTCCCTCCCAGGGATAAAAAAATTGTATGTTTAAATTTTTTTTAATGTTTAAAAATTATTATTATTATTATTATTATTTTATTTTAAAGAAAGAGCAGGGGAGGAGCAGAGAGAAAGAGAATCTTAAGCAGGCACGGAGCCCAACGTGGGGCTTGATCTCACAACCCCGAGATAGTGGCCTGAGCCAAAATCAGGAGTCGGACGCTTAACCAACTGAGCCACCCAGGTGCCCTTAGTATGTTTCATTTTCAATAGTAATTCCCAGCGTCTGTGTCTTCTTTTTCAATCCTCTTTTCTAAATGGAATGATTATTTCGTATTTATTTTTTGTATTTGTAGGGTCTTTATTGACATAACCACTCTAATTTTGGTTGCTTTCGATTGTGATCATCTCGAGCAAGTGGACCTCTTTCCAAATAACTAATAGTTTGTAAGACTTTGTAAAGTGCACATGCAGTTTTAACAGATATGTTGTTTTGTTGATTTATTCATCAGTCTTTTTACTGAGCACCTACTGTGTGCTACGAGCGCTGTGTTCCGTGCCAGAGAGAGAATGGGATGCAGTCACCGTCCTGCCTTTTCATGTTTTTATCCTTCTTTCTTGTGGTTCTTCCTCAGAATTCAACCTCTTCTGGTCTCTTTGGCCGTCCCTCACTCCACTGAACACAAACACAGACACACACAGACACACACACACACACACACACACACACACACGAGCAGGCACCACTCTTGATTAGCTAAAGGGTCTGTGCCTGCTGTGGAATCTGCTTAGAGGCTGAGAT
Organism: Lynx canadensis; assembly: GCF_007474595.2. Taxonomy (NCBI): domain Eukaryota; kingdom Metazoa; phylum Chordata; class Mammalia; order Carnivora; family Felidae; genus Lynx; species Lynx canadensis. Next base: position 152,468,218 of record NC_044310.1, on the reverse strand, counting down.
AGTCGGTGGATTTGCTTTCACTTGGAAACTAGAGGCGTGGTTTCAGGTGGGTCGGGGCCAGTTCACAGAGCTCTGGTTCACTCTGCCCTGTTGGTTTGAGCCGCCTTTAGTTTCCTCAGGTTGAAAATGGCTCACGGGAAGATGCTAAAGCTGTAGTGAAAAGAAATACCAAGGGGCTTGGCAGCCTCTTTGTTGAACTGAAGCGTTTCACAGGGACCGCCTGTTGCCCACAGCTTCGGCGGAACGTTGCACACATCTGTGACTTCTTCTACTTTGTCTTCACAGATTCCTAAATTGTGTTTGCCTTCTTGTCTCCCTCACTCTCTCTGGTACAAAGGTCGTAGGTTTCATTTGATTACATTTTGGTTTTCTGTTAAACTAGGCTGGGTCACCTTGCTCCACAAAGCTATTTAGAATTTGCTCATTTGGTTTTTTTTTTTTCTTTTTAACATGTCCACTGCTAAACGTTAATGCTCTCTCCTTTTATTTTCACAGACCAGATGTCAGAGGACACAACATTAATAGAAGTCTGTCTTCCCTATTATCTTTCAGGAATGGACCTTCAAACCTCTTTAGGAATTATAATCGTCAGTAGAAAGACATGTACAGTAGATTGACTTAAAAAACAAAACAAGACAAAACTTGTTTTCCTAATTTTTTGCTTTGAATTTGGGCTTTTTCATGAACTAAAGAGGCATTGGGGCGCCTGGGTGGTTCAGTCAGTGGAGCGTCCCACTTTAGCTCAGGTCATGATCTCACCGCTCGTGGGTTTGAGCCCCACGTCAGGCCCTGTGCTGACAGCTCAGAGCCTGGAGCCTGCTTCAGATTCTGTGTCTCCCTGTCTCCCTGTCTCTCTCTGTATCAAAAATGAACATTAAAAAAACTTTTTAAAGAAAAAAAAGAGGCATCATTAACCTCCTTGCTGTGCATAAACAGATTATATTTTAAGCATATGAGGTGCTTCTAGCTTCTTAGAAAAAAATGTACTTGATATCACATTGCTGTGTATTTTTGAGCTCGTCTCTAACACAATACTTAAGAGCATAGCTATAAATAAGTTTACCTTATGAAAGTCATCACTGTCTCCTCCTGGTACTTCCAATTAATCTCCTGGATGTGTCTAGAAAGACCAGCCCTATGCCTGCCTTTGCTCCTTATTGAATCATATTCTCACGTGATCATTTTTTATCTGAACAAGTAACTGACAGTGTGCAATCTTTCTATTCAAAGGTAGTTAGATCTACATGCTTAAAAAATTCAATTTTTATTTCTGATTCAAGAATTTTATCCTTCATAGCTTTTGGTGATAATGCAAAATGGAACATTTTATTTTTGTGGAACGTAGCCTCATTTGCTAAGACAGTAAGGTTAGAAGAAGAGTCTTTTCCCTAGGTCTAACAAAACATGTTGAAGATGAATTTGATTGAATGTTTAAAATTTTTACAGAAGAGTTTGCTTCTGGGTCTTTACTCACTTCTTGGAGAGAACCCTTGAAACATTTAAAAGCATTTTGATGTGTCTTTTGCTTGGACAGAACATTCTGTTCTCTATTGTAATCGCAAATTCCTCTGGCCCTGGCTGTGGTACACATTTCCCTCTTTCTTTATTCCACAACTCCTGCTTTGTTTTTGTGTGTTTTTAATTCTTAAAGGGATTTCAGTTCTTAAAAAGAGAGGGAGCGTTAATCGCCACTCACCTGTCTTAGTGTGGGTAACATGAAATCTTCGGTAACTGGATGAAATCTGGCTAGATTGAACAAGTGTGTGACCACTCATTAAAGACTGCCATGTGCCGTCGTACTGGTGTTGTTACTCTTGGATTAATGAATGGGCTCTAGTGTATTCTGGGCATACCAAAGTCACTGTTTAAAATAGGTCACATCATGTAGCAAAGTAAGAAAACGTCCACGCTTGTAAGCCGGGACAGCAAGCTCACAGGCCTCCTAGGACCAGATTGGTTGGGAATGAGGGAAGGGGGACTGACAGCAAGATCATTCCTTCTTTGCACCAACAGTACTTTGGCGTTGACGTAAGGAAATGAAGGCACAGTCTTGGCCAGATTCTTTTCTTCTCTTTTCCGGATATGCCAAGTACTCCATTTTTATGTAGATTACATTGGGCTTTTAAAAAATCGTCAAGTAACTAATCAAAGATTTCACAAACACCATAGAGTCTGCATCTTGGGCATGTACTGCCAGCCTGTGACCTCTAAAAACCTCATCAGTTTGAAATACATATTTAGTGTTGTATGAAAAACAATATGTATAGTATTCTTAATTATGTGGATAATGGTCAAAGATCTGTTTCCTTTGGGGAAAAAAAATAAGCTTATTTTTGAGTCCCATGGTCCTGACTTGAAGCCAAAGACTGAAAGGCAATTTGGGTTGATAATTTACCCAAAAGCATGTTAAAAAATGTCAAGAGTTGGAAGTCAACTCCTAATATGTTCTAGTGAAATCTTCACTCTTCCTCAGTACTGAGTCGACATTTTAAAAATCATAAATTGGGGTAAGGCCTATTAAGAACCCCAAAGAATTTTAACTTTTGTCACCTATTACAATAACTTCAACATGACAAAATTACATTTTTTGGTGTAAATCTGGCTTTGCAACATAAACTCTTTTCATTCTTCCTTCTTCAGAATGTAAAGGTGTTCAAAACACTTGAACCACCCTCCAACCTTATTTCTCTAGATTAAATAATTTGGACTTCTTTAATATTTCCACAAATCCTGTTTTACTTTACGCACTTTAAATTATTTCTGTATTTTTTTTCTAGACAGAGCTGGTATTATTAATAATCGTACTAAATACCAAGAAATGATACACCTGCTTCATTATACTTTATATATTTATATATACTTTATTTAGTGTATATATATATGTAGTTTATAGTATACTTATATATACTTTATTATACTTTATATATGTATCCAGGTTAGGTACACTTTTTGAAAATGGTTCCACTTTAAATCAGGATTAATTTTTGGCTCTTTTCAAGCTCTTGCAGTTCCACTGTATTTTTTTTTCTTTCATAAATGTATAATCTTATCACTCCTTTATCTTAATTTAACATTTACGTCCACGATATAACCTTTTGTTTTGGATTCCAATTATGTCCATTCCTGAGTTAGCCATACCAGCTATCCCCGGTGTGATGTCATCTTTGAAATTCAGTGTCATGTGTCCTTTCTTTATTGAAGGCAGTTAGTTAGCTGGAGTGTTTAGGAAATACTGGCTTCATCCTTGGGGAACACTGTAGTAGGCTTCCTTGACATTGAATCATTGGTAACTGTGCTTTCATAGGCCCAATTTGGCCATCTGATTTATGTGCTATGTATCGTAACAATTGAGGGGTATTGGAGAAAAAGTGCATGTATTCTAATGTCTGGCTCACCCAAACTGAGGGCATCTTAAGCTGCCAAATTGAAATTATTTGTAGTTTTGGACTTATTTCATGGTACCAAATATTCTAGTGATGCTTGTGGTTTTAGAAAGTGTTTCCTTCTCATTTGATTCTTAAATTCAAAATCGAACCCTGTAGCATATTATGTGGGTTTGTGACACTCCCGTGGGGACCTTGGGCTCATAAACCAGCGAATGGATTATATAATGCTGCATAAATGCCGTATTTTTTATCTGACAGACATAATCTTGATCCTATATTTTTATGTTACCTAACTGCTTTAGAATACCACTTTTGAAGCAACCCATCAAAATGGAAATTGCTTCTAAAACATGTAGCAATAAATATTGGTCAAGGCTCTGTGTAATTCAGACTGACTCAATACTTGAACGCTAGTCAATTGAAATTCTCTGTTGTTTTTAAAAAAGGTTGATCGTTTTTATTTTATGGTATTATGTGATCCCTCTCTTTATCATTAGCCATGTATTTCCTTTTCTTTTAGTTAAAATTCTGTTTTCTGATTTGTCTAAGTTATATCTGAGAGTGAATCAAGCCTAAAAAGAGGCATAGATAAAATGAAAATGTAAACTACTGAGAATCGATGTGGTGTGGATATTTAAACTACATATGAGGCCAAGACACGTATGTGGGACCCGTGAAACCAGTTATGAAGAGATGAAAATCACCGAGACTTCCAGTATACAGCTTTGTCTCTGCCATGTTCCATTTGAAAAGCTTGCTGCCAGAGCTAAGATTTCTTTCCAGCATCTCCTAATTTCACCGCCGTATTAATCATTTGCCAGGCTACTTGCTTTCTCTGCTTTTCTCTTCACAAAAAAATTGTTAGACCCTGTTTGTCCTTTTCTGAAAACATGAACAGCAATTCCCTACTGTCTGCTATCCTATTTTGTTTAATGGAAGAGGGTTCTAGAGTTGTCAGCTCTGGCTGTCAGTTTCTCTTTCTCCCACCCACTTTACATTATCCCGGCTGAATAGTCAGTTGAACACTACCTTTACCACGTCTGTCTCTTTATCAGGAGCCTTCTGCAGCTCCCGACTTTCAGGGCATAAAAGTCTCAATCCCCCCTTCTAAGGTTTTGATAGCCCAGTCTCATCTTCTATTCTAAGCAGGGATCTTTCTTTCTTTCTTTTCTTTCTTTCTTTCTTTCTTTCTTTCTTTCTTTCTCTCCTTCCTTCCTTCCTTCTTCCTTCCTTCCTTCCTTCCTTCCTTCCTTCCTTCCTTCCTTCCTTCCTCCCCTCCCCTCCCCTCCCCTCTTTTCCCCTCCCCTCCTCCCTTCCCTCCCCTCCCCTCCCCTCCTCCCCTCCGCTCCTCCCCTCCCCTCCTCCCCTCCCCTCCTCCCTCCGCTCCTCCCCTCCCCTCCTCCCCTCCGCTCCTCCCCTCCCCTCCTCCCCTCCCCTTCCCTGCCCTTCCCTTCCCTTCCCTTCCCTCCCCTCCCCTCCCCTCCCCTTCCCTTCCCTTCCCATAGACATATTATGCACACACTTCTCCATTTCTTACCTTTGTTCATGGGTTCCAAATCCTGTTTGTTCTCTACAGCCAGTATCAAGGTTCACCTTATGTAGAACTGTTTTAGGCTGCTGATCTCAATTCTAATCTTTTTCACAACTTTATCTGTAACGTGCAATTTAGTTATCAATTAAATGAAGCCTAATTTGTGTTTCCCATTTTACAACCTGAATGTCATACCTAGGGCCAGGACTTCTATTCTAAATTCCCACACGTTGAGCACACAGTTAGCATTAGATAGTCACTTCATTGGCGATTGATCTCTTTTCACATCAAGCATCTTTTATAAGCAAACATGAGCATAAAGACATTCGTCTTAGAATGCTGCACTTCAGGGGTGCCTGGGTGGCTCAGTCGGTTAAACCTCCGACTTTGGCTCGGGTCATGATCTTGCGGTTAGAGCCCCATGAGTTCAAGCCCCGCGTTGGGCTCTGTGCTGACAGCTCGGAGCCTGGAGCCTGCTTTGGATTCTGTGTCTCCCTCCCTCTCTCTATGCCCCTCCCTCGCTTGTGCTCTGTCTCTCTCTTTCTCTCAAAAATAACATTAAACAAAATTTTAAAAAATTCTTCACTTCCATGAAAGTAAATGCCATATAAATATCTTCTTCGTAAAGTGGGATTATGTACTTAAATATTTTCTGACAAGTTTCATTAATGGAGACTAATGAATAAGATAAATCAAATCTTTGGGGATTTATTGAACATTTATTTCATGAAATATAATTGGCACATTATGCAGTTTTCACTAAGAGGGTGAATACCTGACTTTCTAAATCATTTGTTCACTGACTCCTAATTTAGCAATCTGGGATGATGTCTCTTTGTGGTCTTTTGGTTAGGCATGTAGGTCTCTCTCACCAAAGATTTGTGAGGATTCCATAGCCTTGATTTAATTCTGAATGCTATTACTCACTTACTTCTACTTTGAAAACAGGACTACTACTAAAAAGCGATCATGAAAAACTAGACAGTTTTAGAATGAAGAATTCATAAGCGGCCAAATTTTAAGTTTGCGTTGTTAGTCACAATGCAAAACATCTTCTTTCCTAGGTCGACAGGTGCTTAATCAAATGGTAAGTGGGATAAAAGGCAAACGCATTGCTTTCGTAACCAGATTCTCTCTCCCTTGACTCTCTTTCTCAAAGAGTAGTGCCGTGATGTGAAGTCGGTGGACCACTCTCAGTTACCTCATTTTGGAGTGAAGTCTAGCACTCGGCAAAGGAAAAGATAAATTATTCTTTGGGGAGCAATGCAGTTTACTAAGCTGTGTATGAGGCTGGGGGGTCAGGTGACCTGACTGTGTTCAAATTGTAAGAGGCAAGTGTCAATTGACAGTGTGATCTGCTCTCTAAACTAGCACTCAGACGCCAGTGACGTGGCGTGCAGCTCCCGCTCCTACAGAACCGCTGTGGAAGAGTGGTTTTGTTTGGCTTCCTAGCTAAGCCTGGCCCTGGTTTCAAATGTTTGGCTAACCACTCCTTCAGTGGTAAATCTGAAGAATCTAAGGTGGGCTTGGAGAGCAGGGGAGACGGGGTTAGGGAATGGTTTGTTCAGAATACCATCCTGTTTCTTTTCTCTTCAGCATCTCCCAGTTGCCTCTGAATCACGACTTCAACTTTGTCTGTCATCTGTTAATTCTGTTATTCTTAACCAAAAGAGAACTGTCCGGAAGCATCTAGCTGTGTGTGTGCGTGTGTGTGTGTGTGTGTGTGTACGGGTGCGTACATATCACACACACATTCTGATGTGAAATAGGTAACTGTTAAGTAATGACTAGTGATTTTAAACTAAATCTTGCTCCACAAATACAAATACATATTCTGCCCTTTCAAAGCATATTTGTCCTTCCTGCTTGGAAAGTACTTTTGTCCCATGTCACTTTCTTCTGATTATCTGTGGGGTCAGCAACACTTAGCCCTTAGGGATATAAACGTGGGGACGCCTGGGTGCTTCAGGGGGTTAGGCGTCCGACTTCATCTCAGGTCAGGTCATGATCTCACGGTTCCTGAGTTCGAGCCTCGCGTCAGGCTCTGGGCGGACAGCTCAGAGCCTGGAGCCTGTTTCGGATTCTGTGTCTCCTGCTCTCTCTGCCCCTCTCCCACTCACGCTCTGCCCCCTTTGTCTCAAGAATAAATAAACATTAAAAAAACATAAAAAAAAAGAATATATATGTGATTTGGGAAAATAGCTTCATGTCATTTGAGGGGAACTGATCAAGTGGAACTGATCATATTTGGCCTCAAAAGAGTTGTAACTATAAAATAAAGCTGGTTTTCTTGTGTTCATCACTAGAAAATGTGTGTAATGTGATCACGCATGCATATGAGGCAGTACTTACTACCCGTCTTTCTCACTGCTTTACAGTTCCGCCCTCTCTGCTTTAATAGCAATGAAACTTTAGGTACGTTGTTGTACTGCTCATCAAAGTACCACTTTTAGAAGATTGTACTTGAAGGGTTTTTTAATAGCACTAGAAAGACCGCTCTGCCATGCCACAGAAAAGCTTTCCCCTGCGTTAAGTGTACATTTAATCAACATTATGGCAATTATAGCTCTTTTAGAAGCCCTTCACCCTCTGTTTTGTGGCAGGAACTTTGTCTAGAATAAAACTGTCATAAGTAGAGGTAATTTGAAATTCATCCTCCTTTTATTTATGTTGGGATAACTTAAGATGGGGGATGGATTCCCATCTTTTTCTAATTGCGGGAATCAGAGTTGCAATCCATTCTGGACTTCAAAGATAACTTGTTAGCATTTCCACCACTGGAAAATGTGACGCTATTTGTTACTCACTGCTTTTGTATTGTTTGAGTAAATCTCATTGGACGTATCGATTGAGAGGTTGTTAGGAGACTGAATGCCAAACTGAAGAAGTCCAAACTTGTTGACGCTCTCAAATACATCTGTGCCCTTGGTAGATTTTTTTTTAAGTTTACCTATTTATTTTTGAGAGAGAGAGCGTGGGTGAGCAGGAGAGGCACAGAGAGAGAGAGAGAGAGAGAGAGAGAATCTCAAGCAGGCTCCATGCCACCAGCACAGAGCCCGACGTGGGCCTCAAACTCATGAAACTGTGAGATTATGACCTGAGCCCAAATCAAGAGTCCGATGCTCAGTAGACTGAGCCACTGGGGCACCTCCCCGCCCCCCATCCACTACTTGGTAAATTTTTACATGTACTTTTTTTCTTTGAAGCTGCTCAGAGAGAAGAGAGTATTGTTATCTTCATGTGTTTTCATGATGGAACTTCATTGGGTAGTTTATGCCACATGTCTTGAATACAGTTCTGAAAACCCACTGCTTGGGACAGGAGGGGAATGAAGTTCTCGGCAATAGTCATAATGAAAATCCAGACCGTCTGAGCATACCCTGGCTTAGCTTCCCACTTATCTGTCCAGGAGGATTGTATTTCATGTCTTAGGAAAAACCATTTGAAGAGCTCAGATATACACACTGAAGTATTCTTTCACTTCAGGTAATGATACTGCTAGATCATTAATATTGACCTAGAAGAAAAGCAGGCTCAACCTTCCATTGGATGCATTCTGGTGGCTGTATGAGCCAACCCAGCCTGCATCTGAACCATGGGTTCTGACCAAAGGAGGTGGTATCTCCTCTGAGCTCTACACAGATCGCATCACCTTTGAAGCATTGGTTTTAGTCCTGGGATGCCTGTGCCAAACAGGAACTTTATCCAAGGGATGTCGTCAAAGAAAGTAAATGATCTGCGAACCTCTCTACTTTAAGTTGTTGAAGAACCCGGGAAAATTCGGCTTGGCAATAGGAGGAAAGACTTTAGGGAAGTTGTGGTAATAGTTTGTCGTTATCTGAAGAGCTGTGCACCATATAGAAAATAATAGATGGTTCTGTATGCGTCACAAGAGGGTGGAACAAAGAGTGTAAATTAATTTGAAAAATGATATTTCTGATTCCAAACTAAACGTCTACCAAATTGAGTTAAGACAGAATATAGCAAGGAGAGAGTATATTCCCATATCTCCTTAAGTGCACAAAAGTGCATGAGGTCTTTTGGGGATAGGAAACATGATTCTTACCATCTTACATGGGCCCAACCTTTCAGAAGTTTACATTTCAATAGTGAAAATAAGCATTTTTTAGCACTAATAAAAGTATAAAATAGTATGTTTTATGTCTCCCATGTCCTTTAGGACGTGGGAGAAAGAGAGATCATCTGAGTGGATAAACATGAACGTCTCTCCCTCTTCGAAGCTAGGTTGGGGGGCATACACCTGCTAACTAGACCATTTGCTTGAGAGAAGCCATAGAAAACTGAGCTAGGAAAGGAAAAGCCTGAGATTTATGGGTCATTCTACCCCTGGACCTTGGGCCTAACTGCCTAACTTCTGGGCCTCCATTTCCCCATCTAGAAAAAGAAAATTATAGTCTCAGTCATGATTCAATGACAGAACTATTCTTAGGATCCATCTGGATGCTGTTTGTAGAAGGGTTTTAAAAACTCAAAAAGGCTAGGCAAATATTAGGGATTGCCGTGACATAAAATTTCATTTATCTTGCTTTTGCTATGTTTACGTAAAGTAAATGCTGAACTTCTCTGGAGTTTTAATAATACCCTTATAGAGACTACATAGAATTTCAGGGTAAGAATGCCTGGAAAATATGCTGTTTATAAGTCTGCGTTGTGTGTGTGTGTGTGTGTGTGTGCGTGCGGTGTTAAAGAAAGGCAGTTTTTGGATAAACATCATTACGATCCTGCGCTAGCAATCTGTTGTAAGGTACAACTCTTGAAGTGATAGCATTTACACACAGGCACACCCATATCTTGTTAGCGGAGATTTTTATCACTGATTTTTAACACTGGAAAAACATAGAGAGTGGTGGCCTTGAAAACACGAAGAGATATGTTGACGGGGTAATATAGAAAATAAATGCTGTTATATATAACTCTGTAGTTATATGGTGAGTATTTAATATTAGGCAAAGAAGTTGAAAAAAAATCAACTTTAATTTCAAAATGAGCTGGGTCACAAATATAGCAGTCTAGTTCATTAATGCATATTCTCCAGGCCTGTGCTAACTCCCTATCCTTCTACGTAGTTCAGCGGTTCCCAACCTTGGTTGCATAGTAGAATTACCTGGGGCACTTTAAGATCCCAGTACCCAGGCCGCACCCCTAACCAGTTAATTCAGAATCTTCGGGGGTGAGAAGCAGTTACCAGCATTTTTTAAAGCTCCCCAGGCCATTCCAATGTTCATAAATTTGAGATCCACTTCCCCATATCTATCTGTAGTACCATTTTGGATTCCGTAACTGGAATGCTGTTTTTGACTCCTTTGTCTCCTTCCTCCCTATTTAATCTTACCAAGTTCTGCAGATTCTCCCTTAGCTGTATTGGTTTGACCCTTACCATCCCCAGTAATGCTAGTCTAGCCAAGACCTTTATAGCTAAATATCTAGTTTTCTTCTTCCAGTCCCTCCTAAATGGTATTACCAGGCACTTTCAAACAATAGTTTTTCACACAAGAATTTTGTCATTTCACTTAAGAAACTTACACTGCTTTGGCACCTGAAATCCAGGATCCTTTATAACAAAACTCTTAAAAAAAAGAATCTTCTGATTGTTTATGTTTCCTATTGTAGCACTTTATAATTGGGGGCGGGGGAGGGATTGAAGAATCAGGAAGATGAGTTGTTTTAACATTATTTCCCCTGTTGGGGCACCTGGGCGGCTCAGTCGGTTAAGCATCCGACTTCGGCTCAGGTCATGATCTCATGGTTGGTGAGGTCGAGCCCCATGTCGGGCTCTGTGCTGACGGCCCAGAGCCTGCAGCCTGCTTCAGATTCTGTGTCTCCTTCTCTCTCTGCCCCTCCCCCACTTATACTCTGTCTCTCAAAAATAAATAAATGTAAAAAAAATTCAAATTATTTCCCCTGTCGTCATGGGGTTCTGTGGGGGAGGCTTGGGGCAGGCACTGGGAGGAAAGGAGAGGGTGATGCTGAGCAAAAAAGCGTGTCTGTGCTCCCTTTTGCCTCAACCCCTTCCTCTTGTTTCAGCCAGAGCAGGTCTGCTTTGGTTCCTTAATGTATTTGGGCTGTGCCTAAGATTTGGTTATAACCAAAAGAGTTTCATTGCTAAAAGAAAAATAAACCACAAACACCAACAGCAAAAAACAACTTTGAAAACCACTGGTGGCTAATCCTTTCATTTCACACGGGAGGAAACTAAGGCTCAGAGGGGTTAAGTGTCTCATCCCAAGTCATATAGCTAAAATCTGCCCTTTGTTCGTGCTGGTGTGATCTCTTCACTTTCTCTGAAAAATCAGAAGAAATGTCATGCTAGCTCTTGACACAGGGCCTTATACATTCAGGTGTTCGGCAAATATTTGTTGAACGGACCCTTGAGTGGATGCCTGTTTTGTACTTTTCTGTTTCTGTTCGCGTTGTTACCATAAAAAGAACACTTCCCCCCCACCCCCGAATCTCCTTTTCACCTGTAAAAGCAGTCCTTCAAGGTGTCTCTCATCCTAGTGCTGTTTCCAAATCTGTCCCTACACTCATGACCGCAACGATAATGTGTTGGATTATATTTTAGCCCTTTTCAGTACTGTCTTGTTCTCTAATTGTTTCTTACATGTCTCCCTTCTCCGTTGCAAGATTGCATGCCTGTGCCTTGAAGTGCAGGACCTGGCCACATACCCCTTTTATATCTCTTGTAGCATAGACAAACATAGTTGTTGAGTTGGATTCCTGGATTGCCCTGAAGCCATAGTAGTTCTTATGCTCCTGCTAATAGTAATTAAAACGCATGAGTATCAAATATCCTACAATAGGAACTTTGAATTTTTACTCAGTAGAAGCAATGCCCTTTTATTAAGGAATTAAACAAATGGAATGTTTATGCCCATAAAATGCCTTTCCCATTAAAATCAGCTCACATTCTTTTCGTTTTGACCTTTTTTTTTTTTTTAAAGCAAAAGATGGCAACAGGAGAAGAAAGTAGATCCAATCATTTGTGGTCTGCCAGAATTTCTTTCTTTGCTTTTGCTTGTTTGACGCCTCTGAGCACTCACAATCTCCGTCGCTTCACGTACGAGTCCCTGAAAGCCAGGCCAAGCTGCAGCTTTGTGGGAAGGACACCGGGGAAACGTCCAACCCAGTGTGAGCTAAGTCACAGTTGCATTCCCTGCAATGTCCAAATGTTCAAAGCCACGTTTCCTGGCTGGATCAGCTGGAGTTTTCTTTTGAAGAAAAGAGTGTTCCTGGATTGGTTTCAGGCCCTTTTCTTCACCGCGGTCATTCTCACATTCTCCACAGACTTCTTCCTAAGTCAGTAGGAGAAGTGATTCGGTCACTTCCCCTGAAAAATGCATTCAAATGCATGTTGTGTCCCTTAGAAATTTTATGACCTTCCCACTAAATGTCCATCTTCCTCCTCAGAAGAACATTCTAGTGTGTACACTAAGATTCCATGACAGGCAGCTCACGCATTCAGAGTTCTTAGTATCATCTGCTTTAATATAGCATTCTTACCATTGACTTACTGACCAGCCATGCACTGGTTCACTCAACAGCTGTTTGTTGACCCCCCTCAGAGAAATAACAAAATACTTAAGAATATGAACTTAGATTTAGACTTGTATTTGAGTGCTTAAACTTAAATGACGATTGACGTGGGCAAGTTAACGTAACTTCTCTGGCTCTCAGTTTTATGATCTGCAAAGTGACCGCAGCGACAGCATTGCTTAAGATCATTGTGAAAAATATACAATCCCTATGAATACCTTTAGCACAGTGCCTGACGTGCGCTATGTATTTGAGTATTGCGTTACACTTAGGACCTGCTCTATGTTAGGCGTCCTGCTGAGGAAACCAGAACTAATGAGGCATGTTTTTTGCTGCTAGGAACTCTGCGTCTAGCTGGGGAGACGTCTGGATAGGCATGGGTTTATTATACAATGTGGCAAGCTCCACGACAGAGTCACAGACAATGGGCTGTGGGCACCACAAGAGGGTGCGTCTCCCTCTGGGGAGGGGGGAGTTGGAGAAGGCACCGAGAGGTGGTGGTGTAACTGGAGTTTGAAGACCGTGTAGGCAGGTGTTAAGTAATGGAGAATGAGGTGAAAATGCAGATGAGTGGCATGTGTAAAGGCAGGCAAGCACAGAAGAGGTGGGGAGGAAGGGCAGGTCGGTTTCCCTGCCTGCATTGGTAGGGAGTGACGGCAGATGAGACGGACCTTGTGGCGGCGTCAGCCAGTGCCCTTGACCGCTCTCCCAGGGCTTGCTACCTACTGCTCAAAAGCACGGGAACCGTCCCACAAAGGGAGTCCAGAGCGGGGCGGCCGCAGGGAGGACATGAAACTTGGTGCCTGGCGTGTGGCCCCATTGCCACAGGTAAAAGATGCAGATAGCAAAAACCTCAGATGAGGGTGGGTTTTCTAAGAAATGGTCTGGAAAGACCAGGTAGTGGGCAAAAAGTGTTCAGATGGTATATGGAAAGAGACTCTTCCGCCTTCATTTTGGACAGAGACTATACATTTTGAGAGGCACAATTACTACTGCTTTATTTTTCTGCCTACAGTGTCCACCCTGGGTCTCAAAAGTCAGACCGGTTTTAGAAAAGTGCCCTTGGAACCTTACGAACTAATTCCCTTTGGGGAAACTTGCTTCTGATGAAATGAGGAGACCATGCAGCGTAGTGGAATCACTCCACACTTTATGCCCTAGACTTAGGTTACCTAGGATCTGGAATTCACTCTTCTGCTGACAGACCTTGTGACCTCTCGTAAGTATTGGGCCTCAGATTTTTACTATGTCAAATGAAGAGCAGGCACCAGACAATAGCGTGCTGATTCCAGGTTTTAAGTTCTGTGATTCAAAGTCTCTAAAGTATAAGTTGTTGTATAAACCACAGCAACAACAGTGGCCCCTTGGAACTTTGAATGAATACAGAGATCGAGGCAGATGATACAGGACAAATGCCGTTTTTTTCTTAAGGACAAGGTCTGCAAAACTGAAGCAAGGAGGCATTGTAAGGGGGGGTGGTGCAGAAATGGCCTTAAATTATGTGCAGTGAAAGCGAAGAACCGAGGAAAGTTGAGCCTTTCCACGTCCCCGCTCCTCACTGACCAGTAACACAGAAATGTTGGTTTCTTTTTTTTTTTTTTTTCAACGTTTATTTTATTTTTGGGACAGAGAGAGACAGAGCATGAACGGGGGAGGGGCAGAGAGAGAGGGAGACACAGAATCGGAAACAGGCTCCAGGCTCCGAGCCATCAGCCCAGAGCCCGACGCGGGGCTCGAACTCACGGACCGCGAGATCGTGACCTGGCTGAAGTCGGACGCTTAACCGACTGCGCCACCCAGGCGCCCCAGAAATGTTGGTTTCAAAAGACAAGACAGAACTATGATGAAAAGAGGATGGAAAGTCAGGCCATTGTCAGGAAGGGAAGAGTTAGACTAAAGCTGGAACATTTTAAAACCTAGAAGTCACAGTTAGCTCAATTCTGAGATTCTTTTCTAGGTCCTGGTCTTGGCCCAGAAGTGATTTTGTAGATTGCACAAGGATCTCAGGGTCAGTTATAAAAATCTGAAAGCCATTTCTCCCTGTTTCCATCACAATATATTCTCTCTTAGTCATGCGTGTGCTGTGAGATACCATCTTTATAAATACCCAATGTTCTACAAAAGCTCAATTTTCAACTTCAGTGTGTAAGAATTATACTAACACAATTACTCAATTGCTGTTTGCAATGGTACAGACTAACACAAGTTACTAAGTAACCACAGACCAGTTTTTGAAGAACAAATTATTCCAGACAAATTCAGTTTCTTTCCATGGTAAAATGACAGGCCAAGTATTTTGGGTGGGAGGGGGAAGAGGGTGAGTAGGGTATTTTGAATCTCACAGGATGTCATCAGTGAACTAGATATAACATGTTGAGGCTATTTGATTGTTGGGTTGATTCCCACTCACTCGGGAATGACTAGCACCCTTAGGTAGTTAGCCGTGATATACTTTCATTTAGGAGGGTATCCCAAGGTTATCTTCCATGGTCACCAGGGCGACTGGTGTTATTTGTAAAAGTCTCAGCCCAGGTGTGATCGCCAGACTTTTTGGAGAATACTCTCTTTGATCTTAAAATTAGTTTTATTCTTATTTCCTCGACTGTTGGCAACTCAATCATAAATTTAGTCAATCACGGTGATTCTAATTAAAAATCAGCTAACAGGTGTGGTAAGCTCTCATAACCTAGAGTAGCCTAAGAAGACATGATGACTAAAAGCAATATGGTATTTTGGATGGGATAGAAAGGAACATTAGGTAAAAACTAAGGAACTTTGAATAAAATGTGTACTTCAGTTGATAATATTGAACCAATATCAATATTGGTTCATTGGTTGTGACAAATGTACCATACTAAACTAATTTAAGACGGTAACAATACAGGAAACTGGGGGTGAGGTATACTGGACCTGTGTACTACCTCTGCAACTTTTCTCCACATCTAAAACTATTCTAAAAAAATCAGTCACTTCTCCTTCCACACAAACACGCTGCTTTATTCAGTCTATGTTGCCTCTTGTTTTGGCTTCGTGCATCTAGAAAAATGAGCACAGAGAGGACCAGAAAAGTAAAAGAAGATGAGGGAAGATAAAATGTGTAAGTGAGGTAAACTTCTCTGGCTCAACAAAGAGAATAGTGTTTTGTGGTTCTGAAAATTATTTCAATTTTATGAAAGGCTTTCACAAATATGTCACTAAATAGAAGACAAAACAAAGGAAACAGACTTGAATTATAAACAGAGAGAATTTAGTTTAGAAAGAATAATTTTTATATAAAAAGCCGATTTAATATCGAAATAGTCTGATAAAAGTAAAGGCAAATGTAGGAAATGGATTTGCAAAGAAAAGGACTATCTCTTGCACTGTTCTATACAGTAGCCACTAGCCCCTAGCCACATATGGCTATTCAAATTTACATTTTAAATAGTAAAACAGAATAAAGGTTCAGTTCTTCATTGGTTCTAGTCATATTTCAAGTGTTCGATAGACGCATGTAGCTAGTGGCTACCATATTGGACTGCACAAGTATAGACCATTCCCATGATCGCAGAGAATTCTATTGGATTGCGCTGAATTCCATGCTAATTGAGGGGTCATTGGAGTTAAGTAATCTGTGGTAAAATTATTCATATCTGGCCTTGGATGTTATATATAGTTATGTTTACTATTTGCATGTCTTACTTGGGAATTCACAGGAATCCCCAAAAAAACTTTGAAACAGTAAAGTTTTCTATTTCACATCTTTTCTTTCCTGTTTCATTCAGGGAATAAGCTTTCAGATAAGATACTGGCAGAGCCATGCCCATTCTGCAAAGTTGATGGTTCACAGTTTTCTTGAGACAGATTATTTGGCTTGAAGTAGAGCTGTGAGAGTCAACAAGGATATAATTGCTATCAACAGAGTTTAGCACGTAAGCAGAGTGGGTAACACTGTAAGAATTTGAAAAGCATCCTGCCCTCCTTCCATGAAAATATAATCTCCCTTGGTCATGTAAATGTTATGATATACTGTCTTTATAAATATTTGATTGCATAAATATTTTGAATGGAAATTCCTTTTTGTATTATAACCTATGGAATTTCCATTTCTGAATAATCTCTAAACTGGACTCAGAGTGCATTTCTTGGATAATTCAGGCTTAGGGCTCTCAAAAAGGTGACCTCAAGTATCGATAAAATATATTTCAAGCTAATACACGAGTTTGGCTATCTGTATAAGTAAAATTGGATGTTTATTTTTTATTTATTTTTTTTTTAATTTTTTTTTTCAACGTTTTTTATTTATTTTTGGGACAGAGAGAGACAGAGCATGAACGGGGGAGGGGCAGAGAGAGAGGGAGACACAGAATCGGAAACAGGCTCCAGGCTCCGAGCCATCGGCCCAGAGCCTGACGCGGGGCTCGAACTCATGGACCGCGAGATCGTGACCTGGCTGAAGTCGGACGCTTTACCGACTGCACCACCCAGGCGCCCCTGGATGTTTATTTTTTAAAGCAGGTTTAAGCATGGAGGTGATATTTGTCTTCAAAATGTAAACTGAGATAATTTTTAAATCTTCTAATAACTGATGCAAAGTAACACTTACTACTTTAAAATAATCTTAGTCACACATTTCACGTTTACTGTAGATGTTTGATAGGGCCTAGAGGGATGGCGTGGATTAGTATAAAGCTATATTTCTCATTCCGGGTGCACAGACCCTTGTCCATGTGTGGATTACTGGATCCACAAGAGTTTATAACTTTATACTTTCATTTTAATGATAAAATGAAAAATGTTTTATAGGAAGAAACAAAATTTTCTTCGATAGTGAAAATTTCAACTGAAAACATTAAAAAAAATTTTTTAATGTCTATTTATTTTTGACACAGAGAGAGACAGAGCATGAGAGGGGGAGGGGCAGAGAGAGAGGGAGACGCAGAATCCGAAGCAGGCTCCAGGCTCTGAGCTGTCAGCACAGAGCCCCATGTGGGGCTCGAACTCACAGATTGCGAGATCATGACCTGAGCCGAAGTCAGACGCTCAACAGACTGAGCCACGCAGACGCCCCTGAAAAACATTTTTTTAATAGAAGAAACTTAATTTTTTAAGTCAGCATTTCTCCAACCGGGCACCATGTTTGTGACCCATGATAGTTTCAAACTAAATTTTCCTTTGAAAATGAGTTTGTATGTTACTCAAGTTTCAGAAAACTTATATAATGAATTTAAACAAACCAAAACAAATTCATATGTGCTCTCTTTGGTATGATTTATCTATAGATTCAGACATAAGTGGCAATTTGATTCCAATCTGGTATTTCTGGTATCCATTTCTAATGCATTTGATGATATATTTTTTTGAGAGAGAGAGAGGGAGAGTGCACAAGTAGAGGAGAGGGGCCAAGAGAGAGAGAGAGAGAGAGACAGAGAGAGAGAGAGAGAAACAGAAAGAGAGAGAGAGAGAGAGAGAGAGAGAGAGAGAGAGAGAATCTTAAGCAGGCTCCATGCTCAGTGCAGAGCTCCATGTGGAGCTTGATCTCACAACCATGAGATCATGACCTGAGCTGAAATCAAGAGTCAGACACTCAACTGACTGAACCACCCAGGTGCCCCTAATTTCTTTGATGATAAATGTTGAAGACACTGTAAGTTTGTAGATCGTGTCTGTTGATATTCTTTCATTTTGTACAAAACACTCCACTCCTCCAATTCCCCCGGTTGTATGCTTTGCAGGACAAAATTTTGTTGCCACTGAGGCATTCTGGCAAAAGGAACCTTGAATGGACATTTGAAAATATTTTTTATATATCAGAGTTCTGAGCCTGTAAAACTAAAGGCAGAACCTAGGTATTCTTTTTGGGTCAAGACTCAAAGACACAAACATGGAGATGATATTAATGGAACACAAATGAAACGAAGATGAAAAAGATGTCCATTTCTTTGAAATCGGAGATGGAAATTCAAAGTGTCATATGTTTGTTGGATTGCAAAGTGCTCTGCAGAATTCAAAATACTGGCCAAGAGTATTGCTTTGGTGATTTGTATTCCTACTCCCTGGAAAATATAAAGGATGAAACTTTTCTCTTAAGTGAAATATGGTTCTGCAAAACTGTCAGACCAGCTTTTAACTGAAACTTAGAAATATCAGTTGGGGCTTACAGGACAGGATCCCTGGGTAAGAAGGCCGGGCATTTAGAGGAGACATGAGATATTTGGCGGACTGCACTTAAATTTGGGAATTACAGCTGAGAATAGTTTAATCCCTTTGTTTAGGGAGATTTTCCAACATCATTTTGTGTTCATATGTTTCCCTGCTGTTAGAATACTGACTCTAAGACCAATAATTTAAAAAAGGTGAATATTTCTATGTGAATATTTCTTGTCCATCTTGCCTCCTACATATAAATGGCAGTGGTTCCGTTTAATCTAGAAGATGAGACTGACATGGGTGAGCAGAGAAATCAAACACTCAAGCATGGGACATGGCAAGCAGAAAGAGTGAAGCAGGTGTGTGGCATGCAAATATGCAAATATCTGGATTAACGGGCTCGGAGTCTGGGTCAGTGTTTCCCAAGACTTTGCTCATATCAGAATGACCCAGATGGCTTGTTAAATAGATTGCTGGGCCCCTCCTAGAATTTCTGATTTAGTTGGATAGTGTGTAGGGCTCTGTAAGTTGCATTTCTAACAAGTTCCTCTCTGATGCTGTGGCTGAGGCTCCAGGAACTACATTTTTAAAATCACTGGTCTGTTGTAAGAATTTATAGATTCACAAGTAGTTATGTCCACAGCTCTTATGTGCATAACATCACATCTTCTGATTGTTACTATTCCTGCTATTTGAAAACTATGTGTCAGATCTTACAGAACAAGAACAAACACAAACATCCTCTCTCGGTTCAAACAGAGCATTGGAAGCAGGAGGCACTGACGGAGTAAAAAGAAAAGAGGAAATTGGGGTTTATCCAGGCCCTGTTGTATCTATTTCTATTAATACTACTCCAGTTCTTTTGGGTCAGTAGGAAGAGACTACGTTATCCCAAATGTAGCATGAGAAAAAAATCATCGCTTTGATTTTATGTAATTTTTTAGGATTTAAAAAATAATTAATGTTTATTTATTTTAAGAGAGGATGAGCGAGAGAGCACAAGTGGAGGAGAGGCAGAGAGAGGGAGAGAAAGAATCCCAAGCAGGCTCCGCGCTGCCCCAATGAACCATGAGATCATGACCCGCGCTCAACTGTGAAATCATGACCTGAGTGGAAATCAAGAGTTGGACGCTTAACTGACTGAGCCGCTCAGGCGTCCCTCTAAGATTTAATCTAAGAACACTTATGTACATAAAGGCTTTAAGGTGAATGTGTATTATAGTTCCCCTGAAGGGTCATATTCAGAAGCTACTATATATCCATGATGAGTAGTGAATTTCAACCACTACTCAAGTGGATTTCAACCAAGACTCAAGTTACTTATCTCTTCTCCCACAAGCTAACTCTACTTCTTAGAAAGCCTTTTAAATACTCAAGTGCCTCAGCTTTTTTATCTAGATTTTTAAAAGAGGTCCCAGTCCTTATTTTTTATCGGGAGTGTTACATATAGCAAACATACACGTGATGTTAATGCAACTCTTTGAAAGAAGGCACTAAAGAAATCCAAAGGACTGCATTATAATCTTCTCAGACCTACTTTCCTATAGAATTCCTCGATTCTACTTCAAGATTCACTTATACAAAAAAAAAAAAAAATTAAATTTTATTCAACTGTAGGGTAATCTTCAAAATATCTTTACCACAGCCCCGAAATCACTTCAGTTTCGTAGAATTAAACAATTGCCTACATCAGTCAAATTCTAGGTTAGAGTTGCCATGTTGATTTCAGCGTCTCTATTCTTAAAGACAGTGAAGACAACGGGCAGTGCGAGACTGAAAACAACTTTGGAACAGGAATGTCTTTATTCAGATTTCTCTCTATATGAATCCTGCAGCCCAGCAATATCAGCAATAGCATTTCTTGAATGTTGGAAGTAATGGAGAAGTCATGAAATGGGGCATTACCTCAGTAGTAAATTTCTACATTAGAAAAGCTCAGCCATCTGTGTTTAAAAAAAAAAAAAAAAAGACAAATAATACCCTCAGCTGGTACAAAACCTTAAGTATGAAAAGCTCCTCTTTTCCACCTGCCTGCAAGAGATACTGAATTTGAGTGAGTGTAACTAAATTCTTCAATCCTTGTAGGACACTTCCGTTTACATACACAGAATGATTTAAGGGAGGCAGGAACCCGGAGGGAAGGGAGAAAATCAGGGCTCCAGTTCAGTGCTTAATAGCTGCTTTCATCCATTCGTTCCCTATAATATCAAGTACCTCCTATAGGCCAGACAATAATAATGAGAATATTACCAATAATATATTGATAGATTAAGCATTAGCCGTATAGCAGACACTATTTGATCATATCACGTGTACGACTTTATTTAATTATCCAACACTTTATCAGGTAGATACTATTAACTCCGTTTTCATAGGTGAAGGAACCAAGGCTCAAATACGATGACACAACCTTTTCACAGTCATTCACCAAGTAATTGCTGGAGCCAGGAGCTTGTGCTCCAAACCAGGGCTGTCTGACTCCAGACTGGAAGCCCTTCTGTGCTATATTGCCACTACACTGCAGTGTGCAGGGCCATGAAAATACAATAAAGAACAAAACGGACACCGTCCCTGCCCCGGAGCGCGTATAGTTTTAACCTATCTGAGCTTTAGTTTCTTCTCTGCGGGCTGGGATGAGTTAGGCACAGTGAGCCTTTGTGACCAGATCTTTTATAAATCCCAGGCAATTAAACGAAGGCTTTAATGAAACCAGCACATGTAATTGGTAGAGTGATTTCTGAACATCTCTTGTCCTTGGGAAATGCATAGTAATCTCAGAGAGTTCACTGAACTTGAGCTCGTGCACTGAAATCTTGGGGTAAGGCACCATCTAGGATAAGATAAAGACAGAAGAATGGACTGTGTTTATATTCTTGGCTTAAAAATTCCCCTTGTCAGAGGAGAGTCAGCTGTCAGATTCAACTTACTACAGGAAACAGCAGAAATGAAGTCTGTTTTTATAGCTCTCTCCCCTTGGGGACCCAGGGTCTCAAGACAAGTACATTTCCATTTGAAGAAATCCTTAAATGAATCCCACACCCCAAGGTAGGTGTTTGTTTACACTCTGCAGATCCAGCTGCCTGGCTCCACATCTAGGGCAAGTTAATTCTGACACTGCCCACCTGCAGCTCTTCTAACTAAGGCACTTCGTTGTATTTTTAATAATCTTTCCTTGTCATTAGCTACTTACTTCCTGTCCTCACAAACATATTTGTGTTTATTTTCTAGCCAGATATTCTAACCAGTTGTGCGTTTGGTTTAAAACACAAATCAACAATATAAAATGTAACTTTGTGGTCTCCTTTTGTATTTGGCTGTATCTCTTCCCTTCTTGGAAAGATACAGAAATGGCAGCTTAAGGAAATTAAGGCAGTATAAGTCTCAGATCAAGGAAATATGCAGAGTGGAAGAGGATAAACCAGATTATAAAACAAGTTACAGTATCCCCAAAATATGTGGCTGCTGCAAAAAAAAGATAATGACCTAGAGTCTGCACCCAAGAGACAAAATGTATAATTATTTGACTCTATGGGCAGAGTTTAAACTGAACTGTAAGCATCATCATTGATCTTTTTTTTGCTGTAGTTTTTGTTGTTTTGTTACCCTGGCTAGTAGAAGTGCGAGCGTGGAAACAAAACAATAACTACAGCGCTTTGTTTTTCACGTAGAGGATTTTGCCTTGAATATCCACGAGGTCATGTATGGAAGCTTCTTCAATAAGTCAATCTTCAAATATTTATGAAGCACCTAATGTGTGTAAGACACTGTCCTAAACATCTGTAGAAGCTAACAGTCTAATAGAAGGAGACATAGAATGTATACTTGAAAATATAACTAAGGTGGGGCTCCTGGCTGGCTTAGTCAGTAGAAAGTGCAACTCTTGCTCTTGGGGTTGTAAGTTCAAGCCCCACGTTGGGTGTAGAGATGGCTGAAAAATTAAAATCTTTAATAATAAAAAAAAAAAAGAAAATACGACTACAGCGTTAAAGCCTTTCTCACAGATTCTTCATAGGGGCACTTCTTTCCGTAAACATTTGCCCCAAGCTCATTCTTTAGTGTCTTAGCTTTCTAAGTTATCATAGAACTATAAGATATGCAAAATTTTCATCATAAATCTTGGCAAACAGATCAAGGATTCTCCTCTTTAACAAAACCAATCGAGTAGAATTAAAAAGAAAAAAAAAAGCTTTGCTACATGGAACCATTGAAATAACTTCAGCTATCTCACTGTCAAATAATTTTTTAATTCTACATTATGATTGAACAGTGCAGAAAAAAAGAAGAGAAGAAGAGATGGCTCTGACCTGGGAGCTAACACAATACATCTTTAAAAACTTCAAAGTAAAACAATTATCTCAGCAACAGGGATGATTTGGCATCCCTTTGTTAGCCATTTATGTCACATGTGTAATACTTTGACACTAATTTAGAAACTGGCATTTCTAGAGTCTGGCCATATTGCCAGGATATTTCTGTCTCGATAATTTATTGATTATATTATTGTAATGAGTTGGCCAGTGACTCAGTTATGAAGAAATTATAACTAAATTTGTCTGAGAGAAGTAATGAAGAAAACTTCAGAATTATTGTATGCATGCTTCATATCCCTGTCATGTGAACGCTTACCTTTTTTGTAGCTTGATATCAGCTCGTGCTTTTTAATGTGAATTAGAAGCTGTAATGCTTTAATATTATACAGTACTTAACCACATTGACTGGTGCTTAAAATATAGTAAAAATTCTCCCCAGTGAAAAAAAAATATATTTAAAATAAACCTAGATAAGTGAAATGTTGACTCTTGGTTACTTTCCTTTAAAAGTAGGCTCCATGCCCAATGTGGGGCTTGAACTCATGGCCCTGAGATCAAGAGTTGGCATGCTCTGCCGACCGAGCCAGCCATGCGCCCCGGTGTCTAGTTTTGAAAACCCCGTGACCAATTTTGGCAATTATCTTTCAGTTGCCAATATGCTGACCTATCATAGACAGGTGAGAGGTAACTGTGTAAGTGACTGGAAATCTACCAGTCTGTTCTTAAATTATGAGGTAAACCATAAGGCAGCGTGTCAGGAGGTATAACCATGTAAGGCTCTGAGTTCAGAATATACATCCCTCCCACACTAACTGCTTGTTAGGGATGTATTTTCACGGTCATAAGTTCCTTTTCCACATGTTTTGATTGTTGTCTATGCACATAACACATCTTCTAGCACTGCTGTGTCTCTTACGTGAAGCCTCCAACATGAGTCATCACCTCAACCTCCTGAAATGGTTGCTATGCTAGGGGAGTTGATTCCCTTTTGTCTGTGCTTCTTTTCTTTCTTTTTTTCTTTTCTTTTCTCTCTCTTTTTTTTTTTAGTCTTCTGTTCATGACCTCCCCCACCCCAACCTGTGCTACAGATAGAATATTTGCCAATTGCTAAGGTGTAGAAAAATGATGCTGGCAGTCAGTTTCTGTGCCACACCGTCGGCACTCACAGAGAACGGGCGCACTGCATCTCCAGGAGATCACAATCTAGTGCAAGATCGTGTAAGACCCTGTTTGCCAAGCTATGCCAGGTGGATTAGATAGTGTGAATCACCGTGTTATGTCATAGTCCCTGTTCCAGTGTGATCTTGATGTTATGGCTGGTTAAATATTATTGATGAAATAATCATGTTCCTAAAATAAACCACTAGCATTCTTTAAAAAAGATTTTCCAAAAGTAAACAGGAACTACAGATGACAGGCTTGTCATCAAGGCCACAAGTCTTTTCTCTTTACCAAATTTGTTTTACTGTACTTTACATGTCTATCAAATGTTTAGCATATTGGGAGGAAGGTATTAAGCTGCATAAAATACTCCTTTCAAAACAGATAAATACACATTGTGCTCTCATTACACTATCTATCTGCCAGTAACTCCAACTTGCTAGTTATTTTGTGCAATTAAGGTACTTGTTTTTATGGGTTTGCTTTGTTTTATTTGATTTTAAGCAATCAAGACCATTTTAAACAGTCTTCTTACTCTATCCTCTTGCCATATTGTGTGCTGTGCTGTTAACACTGCATCGTTTTCGTATTTGACATACTGCTTTCCAGCAGCTAAAATTTAAAGGAGATCACATTTATTTTAAGATAATTATAAAATTATTGTGGTGCAGCCAAGCAGCTCACTCTTCGTTTTGCTAAAGCCAAGCTTTTCTGTCCATCAGAATTACCCTTTTGCATATATTTTGTGTATAATAAAAGAACATAGGCCTTGTGATAGTCATTTCTGCTTTTACTTAGATATTCCATGAATGTCTGAATATCCTTTGCTCCCAGTAAAAGTATCAGTACTTCAATAATCACTAGCAGGTTATGAGTGGGAATTTAAGTTAACTTCTTCTTAAATCACACATGTTCATGTTTTAAGGATAACCATGTTTAATCATAGAAGTCCTCCGCAATTAGGAGAGAATAAAGAATACTTTCAGCACCAGGGAAGCAGAGGCTTACACCTTGATGTGTATTAGTTTGGTTTCTTTGGGAGTTTGCTCAGCAGATTCTGAACAGTGAAATCTCAGCCATCTCTTTGGAAGAAAGGCACAAGAATAGCTTGAGATGTAGACTTTGTAAAAGGAAATTGTCTTACTCACGTTCGCTATGACTGACGGTTTCATTGTAGAATGTGCCATTTCATTTTATCTTCAATCTGCAGATTCTAAAATGGATTCTTTTTCTAACCCATAAATAAGTTATAATAATTAGAGACTCATTCGTGCAATAATAGTGTGGAGTCAAATGCATTGCCCTTATTTCTTGGTTTCTAAAGTGTATGCGAAAGTGTGTGGTTAGTTGTTATTAGAATATGGATTTATAAGAGAATGGACCCTAAAATGTGAGAAAAATGACAGTCACATTTTGAGTGGTTTTCGGCCAACTTTTTGTTTCAGTTTAGAAAATATACATTAAGAAGGCGCGAGTAAATGGATTAATATTCAACAGGATGGGTGTCTTTCCTTTTCTTTAAATATGTGATAGGAGGATCTTTCGTTTGTATCTATTTATTTAGTTTTTGTTGTTAACTTGCTGCCAGGAAATTCTTCCTGAAATTGACCCTAAATCTCATGTGAGTTTTATCCATTTTGAGCCTTGCCTTGCTTGAACCAGAGCTGGAGAAAAAATGTTTTTCTTTTTATTATTACTGTGTAATAACTTCATGTTTTCTTATGAAAAGTTGGGACTCTACCTGAATTAGGCTCCATTTCTCTCTCTCCTCTGAGAGTGTTCATCTACGTAACCAGCGTGTTTAACTGCTTTTTTGTAAAAGTTTATTTATTTTGAGAGAGAGAGAAAGAAAGAACATGAGAGGGGAGGGGCAGAGAGAGAGAGAGAGAGGGAGAGAGAGAATCCCAAGCAGGCTTCGTGTTGTCAATGCAGAGCCCAACGCAGGGCCCGACCTCCCGAACCGTGAGGTCGTGTCCTGAGCTGAGATCAACACTCGGAAGCTTAATGGACTGAGCCACCCAGGCGCCCTGGTAACCGGTGTATTTAAATGTTGCTAACTGAGCAATTTTATCTTACTAGATCTTTCAACAAAGTTCAACAAAGTTGGCCACTGCTTCCTCCATACACTTTCTTCTCCTTGTTGACCATGACCTCCTAGTTTTCTTCCCAGCTTAGTAGTATGTCCTCATTATCTTTTACTAGTTCTTCTATTAGTTGAACTCCAAATGTCAGATTGTTTCCCAGAGCTTGGCTCTTCTTTTTAATCTATACACTCTGCCTAGGTGATTTCTTCCAGTTGTCTGGTGTCTTTAAGTACCATTTTTGGGGGAGCAGATACCTCTCAAGTCTTTCTCTCTGGTCGCAAGTCCCTCTAAAACACCAGAACCCTGTATCTAACAGTGTCTTAGACACCTTGGCTTAGGTGGCCAGTAGGCATCTACAAATCGAAGGGGCCGAATGGGTGCTTTTTAGTTTTGTCCCTCCAAACGTGCGCCCCTCCCGATCTTCCCTATCACAATGTACAGAACTACTATTTGCTTGCTTGCTGAAACCAAAACCCTCTGAGTTATCCTTGATTATGCTCTTTCTCTCAGTTTGAGCTGCTGCTAATCCATCAGGACCATAGCTCTCCTCTTGGCAAAGCATATGAGATAGTTCTTGTGATTCAGAGTTAGAAGTTTCTCCTGACAGTGCGAACCAATGTGGATACCCAGTTGTTTTCCATTCTATCATATCAGTTTAATTATCTGAATGGTTCTTACGTCTGTCAGAGACGTTTTCTTATTTGTTATCTGTGGAGTTTTTGTCTTTTTTCCCTGCCCGTTGTGAGTCATTTAGTACAAAAGTTGTTGAGTGAATATACGTTGGCTTGTTTGTTCATTCATGCATAAACTCCTGTTGGGGGTCATCCATGTTCCAGGTCGTGTGCTCAGAGATGATTGCTTGCCCTCAGTGGGTTCACAGTTTAGTGAGGGCGTGTGCCATACAAAGAAACAATTACAGTACACGTGTAAAGAATGACACTGGGGAAGCTTAAAAGTGCAGAAGCAGCTTAGAATAGGAGGCGGTTAACTCTTAAGAGCGAGCGTGGAGTTCCAGGAATCCCAGTAGACGGATGATTTACTTGGGTTTTAAAAGATGAAATGGGATTTTCCAGTAAATAATGGGAAAATAATAGGGATTTCCAGAGTGAGATACTAGCATAGGCCAGGGCACAATAGTATGCGGCATCTGGGGCATGTCTGCAAGCATTTGTTCTTGCCGAAGCATGGAATTTGCATGGAGAATGGAGACAACGGAGCTAGAAAGGCAGGCCATGGGCAGAAAGGGCCTGGTTTTTCCTATTAGGAACATGAGACTTCATCCTGTGGGTAAACTAATGAATTTCGACAGTTTTTAAGCTAGCAAGAAATATGTTTACATTTTAATTTTAGAAAGTTCTTTTTTTTTTTTTTTTTTTTTTTAAGCTATAGTATGGCAGAGTGACTTAGAGGCAAGGAGACCAGTGAGGAGGACAGAGGTGAGACAACAGATGAAGGTGTGAATGAGGCAAGCCTGTTGGGGAAGAAGAATATGGAAACGGGGAAAGAAGTCAGAGGTGAAGTCTTGTATTTGGTAGTCTGTCTGAATGCAGAGTGGTCAGAGTGGAAATGAAGTCTGAACAGAGGATGACCCCAGGGTTTCTACCTCTGGATACTACCCCTCTGGGGTAGCACTAACCAAAAACAGAGGGTACAAAAGGAGATTGAGTGATTGTATATTACATAAATCTATCTAGACATATAGATATATACCTATTATACCTTTCGCTCTCTATCTATGTATCTGTAAACAGAGAGAGTCACTGTGCTTGGGACGCTCTTTTTTTTTTTTTAATGAGTTTAAGTATTAGATTTCTCAAGCTGGAGGATTTACAAGAATTCCACTGCAGTGTAAAAAAAATCAGAATTTATGTTCACGTCTCAAAGTCTAGTCCTAGTTTTGCCACTAGCTAAGTGTGTGATTGTGTTATTTCTCTGCTCTCATTTCCTCACTTCTGTCAGTCTGATGGCAGGATATTATTTCCAAGAGAAAGGTACCTTGTGACTTTAAATCTTTTTTACTCCAACATATATTCCAGATCCTCAGTCATTATCCATGCACTCAAAGGATAATAGAGGTCTAGGTCTTAGAAGGAGAGCAGTTGAACCAAGTCCCCACCTTTCTCATCCTCGATGTCTGTTGAGAAAAGAGAGGTCCACAGACTCTGGTTTGTTGCAGTGAGTTTATGTGGGGATAAGCTTTGGAACCCAGAAGTCCAAATGTCTAGTTGACCATCTTGACCTTCTTCTCAATGTAATGATCCACATTATCCCTAATTCTGACTCCACTATGGTCCTAAAAATCCATATGACTTTGGACATTTGGAAGATACAACTCCTTCTTTGTTGATTTGTCCCTTTTGGGAATAGGAATATGGTGACGAAGGGAGCAGAGGGAGGTCCCGAGCTCTCCATCTCTGGTCCTTCAAGGGCTTCAGCATGACTTAGTGTAGCTCTAGTCACTTAGGGTTTGCTTGAGACAGACCCTGCCCTTTACTCCTTCCTGTGTTCATATTCTTTCTACTAAACTTTCTGCTAAAACCAGACCCAGATAGAGTAATGTGTGATTGTTAAAGGAAGAGGGTCAACTTTAGTTCTGACATATATTTGCACATCCTGGGGTTTTAAACAAACAAAATGAGTGTTCATTGCTGATTCATGTTTTCCTTTTGGTCCCTAGATCCTTTCTGCTGCAGTCATGTGACATGCACCATGGTGACTTTCATCCTATAATGCATTCTGGGTTCTCCTAAATCTTAAAGCACTTTATAAAAATAAAACCATAGGTCTCATTTTTCTGATGAAGAGAGCAAGGCATAGAGAGGTTTTACAAAGTGATACAACAAATAAAGGGGGAAAAAGAATCCAGGTTCATTTTTTTTTTTTCTCTCCATTAAATGATACTCTCTCTTATGCTTTTCTGTTGTCAAAAGCCCTCTCTACATTCTGTATTGTTAGGTCATCATCTCCTATAGTTTGCACAATACGATGTATTATGGATTGCTCACAAAGCAGCAGATATGAATTCTTTATAATGGATTTATTCTTTTCAATTTTTTGTCATCTTTGGGCTTAATAGAAATAGTGCAGCATGTTATATTGTGTGATCTGTTCCTAAATAGATAAAAGATTTCTGTGTTTTGAAGGAAACATTTATATTGGTTAATTTGCTGCATTGCCTGCAGGAATGTTAGTCTGTAGGAGGAAAACAACTGTTTCCTGACAAGATTTTCCTTAACTCTGCTAGAAACTCTTACTTTAACAGTAAAATAAAGAGAAGTAATCCATAAACAATTAAAGAATGGTATCTTCAGGAGTGTTTACCACCCCTCAGACAGAACATCTAAGATTGTGAGATACAAAGGTGTCTTTTTTTTTTTTTTTACATGAAGAGAGGCTCTCTCTTAATTCCCTTCCCAGCTCATAAGCCATAACGCTACGGATGCTGTGAGTGTGCAAACGTGAACCTAGATATTCTCTCCATGGATATCAAGTTCCCTGCCTGCTCTTTGGAGAGCCACGAGTCTAACTATAATAGAAACAGAATACGTGCTTTCCGTTAAGAAATTAAGCGCCACTGTCCACAATGTGCAAAAGACTGTGAAATTGAAAGTGTGTCCCTGGAGTGGATAAAAAAAAAAATAATAGTAAGTGGCAACTCAAAACAGACTCCTGGCAAATAATCAATTATCTTCTGAATTACTATACAAAACTACAGTTCATTTTGCCAGCCTGTTGGGGAAAGAGCTCCACACAGGAGGCGGTCAGCTTAGACTGGGGAGTTGTTTTCAAT
This sequence comes from Lynx canadensis, assembly GCF_007474595.2. Taxonomy (NCBI): domain Eukaryota; kingdom Metazoa; phylum Chordata; class Mammalia; order Carnivora; family Felidae; genus Lynx; species Lynx canadensis. The sequence goes on along the minus strand of NC_044310.1, from coordinate 152,438,273 downwards.
TTACTTCCCGGGTACCTTCGTGTAAACATCGACCGGCTGGCCGTGCTGCTGGCGTGACGCAACGAGAGAGCGCACGTCGCCATTGGTTGGCAGAACGGACTGCGAAATAGCAAACACAGTCACAAAAGAAATCTGTTGCCTGTTGCATCTTTGTGTTTATACTGTGACTCACATAGCTTAATTTTTAAACCTGGGGCAACAGTTAAACTTTCCTAAAGATTGAAGACTGGGCGCGTCTTCGCTGGGACAGCACTGTTTTCCGAACTCGAGCGGAATCTGTTTGGCCTCCAGATGGATTTAGAGCTGGCTGAAGCCTAGGAAAACAGCAGGAGGAATGATGTTTTACTACTGGCTGCTCATATAGATGAAATGGGTAGAAATTTAGACTGTTTGGGAAGGATGCTGATGGTTAATAAATGGGGCAGGGGGAGTGCCAAGGGCTGTCTGGCTGAGGTTTCGTGTTGGTACAATTTTAAGTGAACCGTAAAGTGTATGCATTCGTGTTTAATAAACAAGAGACATTTCTGATGACTTTCCAGACATGTAGGCCCATGGAAACGTGTGAAAGTATTCAGCATTTCTGTAAGTGAAGAAGAGTATCACAGATGAAGCGGTTTTGGCTCCGAGCCGAGAGAGAGACCATACAGGAGGGAAATACGGCAGCAGAAGGATCTTCAGTTCTCCTTGCTCTTGTTTACTTTTTATTTTTTAAATGTTCATCTATTTATTTTGAGAGAGAGAAAGAAAGCGCGGTTGGAGGAGGAGCAGAGAGAGAGAGAGAGAGAGTCCCTCCACTGATAACGCAGAGCTCGTCACAGGGCGTGATCCCACAAACCTGTAAGATTATGACCTGAACCAAAATCAAGAGGTGCCCTGCCCTTGTTTACTTTTTAAAATGGGAAGAGGCCTTACCATTTTCAAAATCTTGCCAGAGTTTAAGTTCCCTGAATATAGAGTACAGGAGGGACGCCTGGGTGGCTCAGTCGGTTAAGCACCGACTTCAGCTCAGGTCATGACCTCATGGCTCATGAGTTCGAGCCCCGCGTCAGGCTCTGTGCTGACAGCTCAGAACCTGGAGTCTGCTTCGGATTCTGTGTCTCCTTTTCTCTCTGCACTTCCCCCACTCATGCCCTCTCTTTCTCTCTCTCAAAAATAAAATAACATTTGAAAAATACAGAATACAGGACATCCACTCCTTAATAAAACCGACTTCCCTGCCCAAGACAGTCAGTCCTGACTATACTCAGCCTGTCCCCTGCCACACACAGGTACACATACACATGCATGTAATCGCACCCATTTACAGATGAGAACACAGATGCTAACTGACCAACAAGGACAGAGGATTAATACATGGCAGTACTGGTGTTTATCAAGTCATATTTAGACATACATACGATCTCTGTTACAGCTCGTAAGTCACTTGTCTGGTGGCCACAGGATAAACTCTCTTTTTTACTGACATCTGAAATCAGAACCGTTCTTCAATAGCTTGCTAATTTACTCTTCCATAGTATACTTATTCTTTACTATTCTCCAGCCATTCTTTAAAAACACATTTTTAAGAGGCACCTGGGTGGCTCAGTCAGTTAAGCTTCCAACTTCAGCCCAGGTCATGATCTTGCAGTTCATGGGTGGGAGCCCCGCCTCGGGCTCTGTGCTGACAGCTTGGAGCCTGGACCTGCTTCGTTTTTGTGTCTCTGTCTCTGTGCCTCGACCCTTCTCTCTGTCTCTCTCTCTCTGTCTTTCTCTGTCTGTCTCTCAAAAACAAGTAAACATTAAAAAAAAATTAAAAACGGGCGCCTTGGTGGCTCAGTTGGTTAAGCGTCCGACTTCAGCTCAGGTCATGATCTCACAGTTGGTGAGTTCGAGCCCAGCATTGGACTCTGTGCTGATAGCTTGGAGCCTGAAACCTGCTTTGGATTCTGTGTTTCCCTCTCTCCCTCTGCCCTTCCTCTGCCTGTGTGCTCTCTCGCTCTCTCTCTCAAAAATAAATAAACATTTTTAAAAATTAAAACCAATCAAATATATTTTTAAGTAGTTAATACATATACGTGGTTGAAGAAGAAGAGGAAAATGAAGATTTAGAAGATGAAGACAACAGTGGCCAACAGCACAAAAGAATATACAGTGAAAATATGTCTGTGTTCTTCCCTGCTCTATGGTACCCCACCTCAGGGGTACCCCCTTCCCCAGTGTCTTAGGTATTCTTTCCAAGTTTAAGACTCCTTATATATACAGACATTTATGTATATCCTCCTCTACTTTCCTGGTTTGTAGAGATGGTAGCACACAGCACACACTTGATCTCATTGCTTATTTTCACTCCGGCTACTAGCAAAATCTCAGACTAGTTGGGTCGGCCGAGTCCACCAGAGGTGCAATTATTTGCTGTGTTACAATAGGAGAGGCGACATGAAATTAAGTCTTGACTTGGCTCTTTCTCAACTTGTAAAGGACAGAATAGCCTCTCTTTGTATCTTGCAGGCATTATTAATTGATATGTTGTCAGCACTTCCATAAATATTTCTATGCTGTAGTGATTTTTCTCATTGAAATGTATGCTGTGACAATTCAGCACATTTCTCCACCTATTAGATCAGACAGCATCAGTGAGAAGAGAGTGAAACAACTCTTACTAGGTACATCAATTCTTTCATGCCTAAATTACAGGACACCGCATTGACTACTATTATTAAAGTTTGGAATAATACAGCACTACAGAACCATTGAGGCTACCCAGAGCACTTGAGAGAACTGATAAATCTCTAAAGAGGGAGTTGACTCTTTTCATACAATAAGATCAAAATCGTGAGAAGTCATTTTTCACTTAATCATCCAGTATTACAAAATATTAGAATATTCTGCCCCCCTTTCATAATTTTCTTGCTTATTGGTACATCAACAATGGACTTTATGAGTTCTGAAGCCTATTTTTCTTATCTTGGTGTTTTGATAATACGACTGACTTGGGGTCTTCGTACTCTGCACAGTTGTCAGGCATACCGGATGTTTCATTGACAATCTCTGCGAATTTAGGGGATTTTTGCTACCCAACGAATGAAAGCAATCTACCGATGTAAGGAATGCTTTGAAAAAGTTAGTCTATGCTTTTTTGCTCTTTCAGAAACCACGTGATTTCTACCTGCTCATAGATTGACCAAAATATTTCCGACCACTTAATGCCACTCTGGGGCTAATTCAAAAAAATGAGTTTGCGTTAGATTAGATATAGGGTTTCATTCAACATCTGGTGAAAACCTGGGTGCACTCTGATGCTCCTTGAAGGCTCTGTTTGCCCAAGAGTTTCTGGATCATATCTTCCAATTCAGAAGAGTATCTAGTTTAATTTTGCATGTATAAATGCATTGGCAATGCATTTAGAGAATGCTTTGGATTCCCAAGGACAGCATTTTCTAGAAATTTAGATTGGCAATTGGAGTTAATATGTTAGTTCAACTCAAACTGTTGCATAAATGGTAGCTATGGCAGGAGAACAGGGGATCTTCCAGGGCGTCTTTCCCTAAATATTTCTGCTTTAGTTAGTTCTGTTCTGATTTGCACCATCTTGGTTCTCAAATTGTTTCCATTTTAACAGCTAATTTGGGTTTTTGAACAAATGTGTTGCACTTATTTATCATTCCTTTTCTAGATTTCTATTTTGCATAATTACCATAGAATGTGTGGATATTTCGTAGAGAAAGAAGATATTTATGAACTTGGTCCCGTACAGGGGAGGATTCATTTGTGAGTATAGCTGATGTGGTTGCTTTGACCCCTTTCTGGCTGGGAAACGATTTGTTGGATGAACATTTAAGAATGCTCAGAATAATGTCATCTAGGCATGAAAGAATTGATGCACCTAAGTAAGAGTTGCGTCACTCTCTTCTCACTAATTACACGTAAGGGCAGGCGCAAGAAAGAAAGGGAAGATGTTTCCAGGAAGGGTAATATCTTCAGTGTGCCTCTGGGCCCTTGAGGCCAGACCCTTGGAATTTGCCACAGCCTAGGTCCTATCACTCAGTCCCGCTCTAGAGGCAAACATCCCCCAAATGGCCCTCCGTGATGCCTACAGGGTTCTACTTTTTAAGGAAGAATTTATGTACCACCAGCAATGGGTTCCAAAGATGACCCTAGTAACCTCTATTTTCCAAAGGACAAATTACTCCTCCCAAGAAAGAGAGTACTAGGATTTTTTAATGTATTTATTTATTTTGTTTATTTATTTTTATTTTTTTTAATATGAAATTTATTGTCAGATTGGTTTCCGTACAACACCCAGTGCTCATCCCAACAGGTGCCCTCCTCAATACCCATCACCCACCCTTCCCTCCCTCCCACCCTCCTTTATGTATTTATTTTTTAAAGGTCCTGATGATGATGGCTTTCTAGTCCTTCGCTCTTTTCTTTAGTAGCTACTCGAGCTCATTTCCTTTCAAGTAACACCTGGAATAGGAAAATAGTATTGTTACTCCCCGGTTGTACGTTTATTTTCAACCTGGGGAAATGAGCTCCAACTACAGTTTTCACTTCATTCTTTAGCTTCCAAGGCACAAAATTGTTATACATGTCTGTAGTTTTCAAAATGTCAAGTTGAGTACATTGTGTACTATATATTCCATTACATATTTGTGAAATCTTTGTATTGAAGTAGAAATAATTCTCCTTATTTGCTACACTACTTGGCCTGACCTCCTAAAAATGCATAATGGGGAATGGCACCTTCCTTTTGCCACCGTCGTCTGGCCAAGTGGAAGAACTCGTGGCTGGTTACATATAGGTTTCTCTTCATTGCACTAGTCTTCTGCCTTGTCTTATGTAACTACCGTAGAATTCTTCTTGAATTTTCAGCTTTGCTCAGATAACTTTGGAAGAATGCCATCTAAACACACATGCACGTGTGTGTGCGCGCGCACATACACACACCCATCTGTCAGACATCCTGATCCTTAACATACCCCAACATCACACAAGGATATGTTTCTTCTGACACATTCTATGCATTTTATGCTGAAATATTCCATTGGAATTATCAATGTTTATGCTTTCAGGCCAGTCATTTATCATTACAGACCTGTTGTATCATCCCTGCTAATTAAATTTGTTAAGAGTGGGGAGGATTCCTAAAACAGAGTTCTATGATGGCTTCAAATTGAGCTGAATAAAAGTCAGTGGGGATTAGGGGAAGGTGGTCTTGACATCGAAATAGCATTAGGTTTCATATCTTCATTGGAAATATTTCTTTTTTGGGACTCTTCCTTCATCATTATAAGAAATGAGATCTGCCTTGGCATTCATTTGTGTGTGTGTGTGTGTGTGTGTGTGTGTGTGTGTGTGTGTGTTTCCTCCTAGAGTGGGGTCTAGTAAAACTAGATTCTTTGGGTGAATAGAAGAAAAGTACAGATTTCTTAATGTTCATTTTCAGTCAACTGGACTTTTAAAGGTGGCCTTCTTTATGTTTTCCATTTACAGTATATACCTGCTTATCCATATGCCTTCAGATCAATAAAAGAGTAGATATTTAAAAATATCTGTGGCAGCCAACAGCTGGAATCATGCCAGGCATCTTTACATTTTAAATTCTTCCTGGGCTCTAGAGGTAGGTGAGGCCAACTTTCCTTTTGACTCAGCAGGCAAGTTTTACTATGATAAGAGTATTGCTATTTTAAAAAGCAGCTCTTGACAATCTAACTCCAGAAAGCATTCCCACCCTGTGAAATAGTACAGAGGCACCTGCTTCCTTATTGATGAAACACTGGAAAATAATGCCTGTTAGAAGCAATTTTAATCATTTGGTAGCTCAGCTTCTGACTCCTCAGTAGGTTTCTAACCCAACTGCCATGCCAGATCGACTGTCCCAGTTTTTCTGATTGGGCAGGCAGAAGCAATCTAATCATCTCAGGCTTGGCACACAACAGAAATTTGGCTTGATGAACCCCTTGAGAGTGGGTCTGACTTGGCTGAATTCATTCTAAGCATAAGTCTAGCCTTCCGGGTTTTATGGGCTACCTTCCTATTTTTCTCACGGCTTCATCATAACCAAAGCTCCACTTCTAATCTAGTTCTGATTTAGAATGACATGTCACAGTGCTTTCCCTAAAACTTCTGGATACTTAGAATTCTTGATCTCCAGTAAACAGTATCAGGTGATCATCAGCATCAAGAAAAAATTTATCTCTGTATATCTCTAAGGGTAAGAGACAGCAATCAATGTAATATTGATTAATGAATAATCTTACAGATTTATTTATTTTGAACATGAATAATCTTGGGGAGATACATTTCGTTGCTAACACTAGTTACTTATCTGATTATTTGCAAAAGGAAAATCACTTATCCTAATCTGAGTCATCTGATCCAAAACAGTATTCTTAACCTTGATCGAATTTGACCTTTTTGAAAGAGTTGTTATAAAAGGTTTTGAAGAAGCAATGAAAGTCTCCCTAGCTCAGGTCACTTACTCTGTAAGTACTCCAGGATATTAGTGGAACCTGAAATGTCTCTGCTGCCTGTAGTGTATAAGGAAGGAATTAACTTTGCAACTGCAGATCTCAGTGTGTGTGTATGTGTGTGGGTGTGTGTGTGTGCGTGTGTGCGTGTGTGCGCAGTGCAGTGTATGTTTCATTACAGAAGGCATTATAAACATTAGAGCTTGAAACACATATTTCTCTGTGAGAAACAAAGCCTTATATGTGGGGGGAAAAGATAGCGTCAGCCTCAAGGGTCTGGAATGTATCAGATTTTCCAATGTAATGTATCAAAATCAATGTATCAGTCATGAATTACAAAAATGTGATTACCCTTTCAGTGGGGAGGATATGGTTAGTGACAAAAGTGGTAGCATAACTTGATGGTGGAGGTTAGGAACATGGAAGGAGGGTGATATGTATGATGTTTCCAAACTGTGTGTACTGTATTTTCAGGGTCAGCTGAAAACATATCATAGGCTATAAAGCTATTGCCATCTTTTTTTGTTACACCTGGTAGTATATTATCTAATAATTAATTGTGATCTTGTTTCCAACATTGGAGTATGAGGTCCTTAAAGCTATTTTATTTCTGTATCTCTGGATCTGTCGAAGAATGATACTTCATACATACACGGTTTGTTAAAGAAACGTCTAGGAGCCATTTGGGCCACCAGCTGTATCTAGGTCATTATCTGCCAAGTGTTGGCTACTTTAATTTGAAAAAGGTCATGGCCTGAGATACCATATTTTCTAATTGAAAACCAGGTCTTAGAGAAGAATAAAAAGTCTCTTGAATAGTCACTGTGTGTGTGTGTGTGTGTGTGTGTGTAAATATATACATATATTTTTAACAGGCAAACACGGCATGTTTTAGCATAAAATCTTATGATAACAGAGCTGGTAAAGCTCACCTTGGAAGGCCCATGTCCAGCTTCTAATCTCAAGCAGCAGCGTCCTCTACAATTTCTCAGTCTCCTGATTGAGCCTTTCTGTTTTGGAAATTGATAAAATATGCCCACTTCGCCCTTTTCGTTACATTTTTTTAGGTAAGATGATTAAATGTGGGAGCTTATGAAGAAAAACGGGGCCCGAGATTCGCACATAATGGAGGTCTGCTCCCTTGTATTTCCCTTCTCTTTACAAAGCAATCCTAACCCATTTCGTGATGACGCACTTGGTTCTGAGTAGTTACATACATTCACATTAATAAGATTGAAAGTGGGACAAAGTCCCAATACTCTAAACAAATAATTGCATAGAATCCAGCATTAGTGCTCTTGAGGATGAGTGAAATCCTGATCGTCACCAGCTTTGCCAATAATGTGTGTTCTCTTAACCCGATCAGTGCTAAGTACTGTACCAAAATTCAAGCCAAATAACGTGAGGCTCTTGGCTGTAAACAATTACAATTTTACAGGCACTTTTGATCATTCTGATACACTCTGCATTCAAACACAAATGATTATACAGTACATTAGATGTTGTGCAACATCCTGCCCAGGATTCAGTAATATGATCTCTATGATAGTTCCAGAAATGGAATGAAATCAGTGAGAGGAAGTGGAAAAAGAGCAACAGTTAATGAAATTAAAGGGGAAAGCTCCTTTTTTCAATCCTGAAGATTATTACTAGGTCAAGACTATCACCTATTCAAAATGAGACCTGTGGACACACTAGTTTTCAGATTCTTTTTATATTCATATTAGCCCTTTGTTCCAGTTTAGCAAGACACCTATTCACATTTAAGTCCACAACCATAGACTGTTCAGGTAATATTCGACATAGACCTTAAAAACATCCTGTTGCCTTTCTGTGATTTTTGGAACAAAGGAAAAAGAAAAAAAGTGAAGTGTCTGTAAAAATGTTCCTAAAATAGTAAAAAAAGAAAGAAGAAAGAAAGAGAGAGAGAGAGAGAGAAGAAAAAAAAAAAAACACCTGCAATTAAAAAGAAAAAAGGGGGAGGGGGATGCCTGGGTGGCTCAGTTGGTTAAGTGTCAGAAACTCAGCTCAGGTCATGATCTTGGGGTTCATGAGTTCAAGCCCCGTGTCGGGCTCTGTGCTGACAGCTTGGAACCTGGTTCCTGCTTCAGATTCTGTGTCTCCTTCTCTCTCTGCCCCTCCCCCACTCATGCTCTGTTTCTCTCTGTCAAAAATAAATCCACATTAAAAAAAAAAAAAAGAAAAAGAAAAACCTCCTGGAAAGTAAATTTCTGTTGCATAAAGTCCATTTTTCATTTTGTACTGGCTTCCGTTATGGACCGAGATTCATTGGTAAGAGAAAGGGATTGCTCTGAATACACTAAGGTTACATAAATATTTTAAAATTGTGTACTTAGATAACTTTCTGATATAAAACATTAGCAATGAAATTTTAAAATATTAATACTAATGTCTTAAGGTAATCAATACATCACAAAATACACTGAAACCATAATTTGGTCCTGGAAAAATTGATAGTATGATTGCCACCCAATTTTATCCATTCTGGAAGTAGTGATATAGGAAGCTTTAAATAAAACTTCATTTTTTTTCAATTTTCCCTTATTGATAAAGTCTCTTTGTTGTCTTGTAGCAACTTTATAATATATTTTAATAGGAGGAAATAGTACATAATGCTCGAAAACTAGACCGAATATTTAACAAGGCTAGGGGCTGTGCTTATTTTTGTTTACCACTGCATTTTTAGTGCCTAGTACAGGGCCTGGAATGCGATAGAAATAGTTAATATTTGCTGAGTGCTTATTATGGACGAGTAATTGTTCTGAGCACATGACCTGGATTAGCTCGTTTAATCTTCACATCAATCCTACGAGGTAGGTGCCACTTTACCCATGAGAAAACTGAGGCCCAGGCTGATGAAAGATATTGCCAAGGGCATGCTGAAAGACGTGCAGTTTGAATGAATTTAGGTCTTTATGAGTTCTTCGAGGTCATTTATTTACATTATTATCCAGTATTTATTAAGGTTATGAGGAGCTAGGAACTGTTTTTCAAGAACTGCTTTCCAATTAATACTTCTGAGTCGCATGTGAGAGGCCAATAAAAGGAGTGGGCCTTGGTAAGAAGGAAAAAGAATGGATCAAAATATTTGTCTCAGGCAAAATCAATTAGCAGTCTTTGTGCTGTAGCAATTGGCCAATTCCCATATGCGCTGTTTTGCTGATGTCACTCATTGCCTACAACTTCTAGTTTTCTTAACCTATAAAATAGGAATGATAATTAGAATAAAGTTTGGGAACCACTAAAAATTAATCAGCAAATTCAGACACTTTTGAGAAACTTGTGGATTGTAGGGTTATGGAAGTGCAAAGGGCATTTGTGAAGCCTGAGAGATGGGGGGGGGGGGTGAGTGGGAATAATTCATGCTTCTTAAAAAGCAAAAGAACCTGAACTTTTTTTTTAAATGTTTATTTATTTATTTATTTCGAGAGAGAGAGAGAGAGAGAGAGAGAGAGAGAGAGGGAGGGAGGGAAACCCAGGCAGGCTCCACACTGTCAGCACAGAGCCTGACACAGGGCTCAATCTCAAGAACCGTGAGATCATGCCCTGAGACGAAACCAAGAGTCGGACACTTAACCGACTGAGTCACCCAGGCGCCCCCTGAATGTTTTCAACGGCCTAGAAGCTAGCTAAGTTAAGCAAGAATTTTAACTGTGTAAAATTAAAATTAAACACTAAGATTGAGATACTATGTTATTGCCTAAATTTGGGTGAATATATTTGCTCATAGGAATTTCAGGGTAGTCAGTGGATCAATTTATCTGATTTTTTTGGTAAAATATGTTAATAATGTAGAAAATCCTGTTCCTAACTACTGATTTTCCAGGTTTATTCTTAACATCTTTATCTGGTGAAAGTGTGTGTGTGAGTGTGCGTGAGTTAATGCATCGCTTCCTGTCACTTTCCTCTCCTTTGTGGAATTCTCTTCTCTGAATTGCCTGACACTAAGTGATATAAATTTTTAAATATAGGCAGAAAAGCTGTTATTTTTTATTTAGCTTTTACTGTGTAATGGAATTTGTGACAAGATTATTTGCTACAATGTTATTTTGTGTCTTGATTAGTGTTCTCTGTAAAGGACCCCGAGATATGTGTACAAAAGGCACTGTATGAGCTGTGAACAGAGGGGCAAATGACCTCCATTCAAATATAGCCAAGTAGTCATTACCAAAGTTTGAAGCAATTTGAACTGCCTAACTAGAGGCATGACAACAGTAATTGTGGATGTCCTTAAAGGATAGCTGTATACATTTTGAGCACGGAATACCCTAAGTTCACTTTAAGAGAAGCAATTATTACTCGGTGTAAGTTTTGCTTGAATTAAGTCCTTTAAAACTGGCATTTTCAAAACTTCTGGGCAACACTCATCTACGGAGTGCCTTCACACCCATAATCACATGGCCCAGTGTTGTACATAAGAAATCCGTTTGCCTACAATACAATGACTTGCTATCAAAAGTCTTTGATATCCTAAATAGAGTTAAGTTGAGCTTAGAGGCAGTGCTGATATTGTAGGTATTTGAGTTATACAGTGGCCGCCAACAGAGTATCAATGATGTAAATTTTCTCCGGTAAAGGTTAGCTCTCATTTTTTTTTTTTTAACTTTTATTTATTTTTGAGACAGAGAGAGACAGAGCATGAACGGGGGAGGGTCAGAGAGAGGGAGACACAGAATCTGAAACAGGCTCCAGGCTCCGAGCTGTCAGCACAGAGCCCGACGCGGGGCTCGAACTCACGGACCACGAGATCATGACCTGAGCCGAAGTCAGACGCTCAACCGACTGAGCCACCCAGGCGCCCCTAGCTCTCGTTTTTAAAAGCATTCCATTTCTTATTGCATATGGCACATAAAATTGGCAAATTTAAATATTTAAGGCAAATTTAAATATTTAAATATTTAAGGTCCAGGCAGCTCCATCATCCCTCCTCAACCACAATGCTTCTCCCAAAGCACGTACTTTCTAAAGTTCGTTGAACAGTAGAATTTTTTGTTTGCAAACTAAGTCAGACTCAGGACCCAAACCATAAAAGGGATAAAAGCCATGAAAGGATAGTTTTCAGTCTTTAGCACTTGTCAGAAAATACCTAATTGCAGTATGTGTAAAACATCTTCTGTTGGATTGCTGCAGACCCCTAGTTCCCACTGAGCCCAATTTGGAAACCGCCAGGATGTCCACAGGGCTGAGAGCTCTTTAGAAGAAGAAACTATTCCTTTAGTTCCTGTCGCAGTGTTGCGAGGGATTCAGTAGCTACCTAAAAACTTTCTCATCTAGGATTTACTTATCCAGCTATCCCAAACATTGCATTTTATATGTTAGGAGGTACACGTGCCTTACTCATAGGAAAACGCTGCACGCTCTCACTTTGAGACCCTGTCCTCTCTTCCCAAAGATCGTCTAACTTGGATGTCAAGTTTCATGCCTACTAGACACAAAAGACAGCGTAACAGCAAGAAGGGAACAAAAAATATATATGTAAATCAGAGAGAGGTACGAATTTGTTCCTCCTTCTGATTTTTATACAAATTATATATATGTATATATATATATATATATATATTATTTACACATAATTATATATATAATTTATATATATATAATTTATATAATATATGTATAATTTTTATACAATTCATATATATGTATATATATCAGTTAAAGAAATGATTTGTAAAGAACTATATATCATTTGGGGATCATTTTAGTATAGAATCAAGTAAATCTACATGTCTCTGAGTGTCATATTACAACACGTTACAACCACAATATAATCAGTAATAATGACAACTAGTTGTTAAAACAGGTTAAATAGTGGTGTATCTTCCTATTTTTGAAAGGATGGGTATGCTTGGGGTGCCTGGGTGGCTCAGTTGGTTGAGCATCCGACCCTTGGTTTCAGCTCAGGTCATGATGTCACATTTCGTTGGGTTTGAGCCCTGCATGGGGCTCTGCGCTGACAGTGTAAAGCCTGCTTGGGGTTCCCTCTCTCCCTCTCTCTCTCTGTCCCTCCCCCACTCACCCTCTCTGTCTCTCTTGAAATGAATAATAATAATAATATACTCAAAAAAAAACTCAAAAAAAAAAGTATGGGATATGCTTAAGGGCTTCCATCACCAGTAATTAAATGTCAAGCCTCTTTCTGTATGTCAGGCTTCCTTCTTCTCTCTCTTCCCTCTTCTCAGTGTGCCCAGTGAAATAGAAGGAGTTGATCATAGAGGCTGTGAAATAAAATCTGTGTTCAACTTCTGGCGTGTTCCCTTTCTAGCTACGTGAGCTTGGACAATAATGTGAGTCAATAATGTGATTCTCTCTTTGCCAGTGTGGTGATGAGGTTTAATGAGATAAGTGATGGGCAGATCAGTTAATACTTAAATAAATGTTTTTCTTTTATGCTCAACAGGGATAAGCTTCAGTGACTTATACTTTATCATCTTCTAAATTTCCTCTTGTAAATTCACTACTTATGCCATATTAACCTGTAGCTTCAGTTTTGGTTATTGCTGCTTCACAAGTCACCTTAAACTTAGCTTCAAACAATAACAATCTGTTCTTTTCTCCTGATGATTTGGGTTGACTGGGCACAGGTGAGCAGTTCTTCAAGGTGATATTGGCTGAGGCTGCTGTCATGACAGGACTTATGTGCTGGAATATTCGGTATGGTCACTCGAATGTCTGGTACTTTGGCAGAACTGTGGGGAGCTTAAGCTCAGCTGAGGCACTGACCAGCTGGGCTTCCCTCTATGATAGTCTCAGAGCCTCTTCCTCCCGCTGTGGCCTCTCCATGTGGCTTCTTCAACAGGGTGGCTGACTTCTTACATTAAAGACCAGGCCCCCCAAAGCATAAAAGCTTACATCTAGAACTGGCCGGTGCTGCTTCTGTGATATATTTTATTGAGGAAAGGGAACCATGGCCTGACAACTCATTGTTGGAAGTGACTGAAGAAATGCTGAAGAAAGTGTGGTTGATTGGTGGCCATTTTGGAAACCAGCTACCACAGTGTTGGTTTTTTAAGTCTTTGTCCCTGGCTTATCCCTATGACCCTGATAGTGTTGTCCCTTGGCAATACAGATGAGTCCTTTTTACAGTTCTGCTTTAATTTGGAAGCAAACAACACTGGTGACGTTATAAGTATCCACATATGAGATGATTGCCTTTGGTCTAGGTTCAAACAGTTTATTCAATGTTGATGAATAGCACAGCCCATCAATAGATTGAAATAAACACAATATATTTTATATAGGAATTGCACTAAAAGAAAGAAAGAAAGAAAGAAAGAAAGAAAGAAAGAAAGAAAGAGAAAGAAAGAAAAAGAAAGAAAGAAAGAAAAAGAAAGGAAGAAAGAAAGAAAGAAAGAAAGAAAGAAAGAAAGAAAGAAAGAAGGAAAAAGCCTACAAGTTTGGTGTTATTACCAAACCATCCCAAACATAATGAAGTTAGTTATAAATTGGGCCATCCTTGAAAAAAAAAATGTTTTTAATGGTTTTATTTTTGAGAGAGTGTGAGTGGGGGAGGGGTGGAGAGAGGGAGACACAGAATCTGAAGCAGGCTTCAGGCTCCGAGTTGACAGCAAAGAGCCTGACACAGGGCTTGAACTCACGAACCAGTGAGATCATGACCAGCGTGGAAGTCAGCTGCTTAACAACTGACAGACATCCTTTGAAAATGATTTTCACTTTCTCACATCATTTCCCTTCAGTTCTACATTAAAAGAGGCTAGAGCAAAAAGAGAGGGAAAATAATTTGCAATTAAAACAAAAATTCGTAGGGTCTGAGAGCACAGTAGATTGATTATCACTGGTCTTCTGAAGTGAGTTATTTTGTCCAGATTATTCATATAGTTAACTTTTGATGTACCAAAAGGAAAAAAAAAAGGTACATATTGTCACTAGTCCTTCCACAAATTTATTTATCTATTTAAAAAAAATTTTTTTTAATCTTTATTTTTGAGAGAGACAGAGACAGAGTGCGAGCAGAGGAGGGGCAGGGAGAGAGGGAGACACAGAATCTGAAGCAGGCTCCAGGCTCCAGGCTCCAGGCTCCGAGCTGTCAGCGCAGAGCCCGAACCCAGGAACCGTGAGATCATGACCCGAGCCAAAGTCGGACGCCCAACCGATTGGGCCACCCAGGCACCCACCTTTCACAAATTTATGTTTCTGACTGAGAGGCCTCTGAGAATCATATGGACCCTCTTTCTAGAAAAAGCACATGTGCTCAAAATTCTGCATATAGTATCAAGGGTTTACAGATACAAATACATTCCTGAATCCCAGGTTAAGAACCCCGTCATAAAGGTCATTAAATCTCTAATGAGAGCAGAAAGATAAGTTTCTCTTGCTCTGTTATTTCCCAAGGCAGCCAACTGTTTAAAAAGAAATGTTACTCTTTCAACCAATTAGACAATAGCCACTGCTCTGATTCTGTTAAGAAGATTCCACCCATTCCATTCTAATTATCCTATTCTGAGGTGGGGCCAAAATGAAAGAACTACAACCAAAAATAAAAGTAAGGAGTTGAACTCTAATTCACCTCAGCTTTTGATGGTATGGAGTCTTAAGTAAGGTTTGCAGAAGGAGGATAGGGATTTGGATTTCAATACTGGGTTTGGACTGTGGGCAAATCGTTGAAGCCCCCACTGTCTCTTCTCAGTGTGTGTGTGTGTGTGTGTGTGTGTGTGTGTGTGTGTGTGTGTGTCTGACATTTTTTCTTTGGCTTTTTCACTCACTTATCTATCCCACTCTTACTGTCTCTCAAGCCGACACATTCTTAGTCTCTCTCTTAGTCTCTCTTCCACTCTGTCCCTCTTTTTACATATATCTGTACATATATATATATATATACATATCTGTACATATACATATACATATGTATATGTATATATATACACATATATATGTATATATATACATATCTGTACATATACATATATATGTATCTTTTTACATATATCTGTACATATATATGTATCTTAAGTACATATATATCTGACGTAAAAATATTTCTAGGTACTTCACAGAGACCTGACAACAATCAAATAAGGTGACTCAAATGCTTTTGAAGTATTTTATATGTTTACAGTGCAAATTTACATGATTTTTATTTTATAAAATTTGTTGCTGAAAAACAATTCAATTATGATGGAAAACACAGAACTGGGGGTCTAGAGAGGTAGGTTCTAGTCCCACTTTCACTACCTTGCTGTGTAGTCGGAGGGCCAGGCTGTAAACCTCTCAAGGTCTCTGTTTCTTCAGAAATGGCAGGCAAAGGTTTTACAAGGTGAGCTCCAGGACCCTTTTTCAAGCTCTTTTTTTTTTCCTATCTGTATCTCTAATTTAGTGAACTGGAGAGAAATGAGGTTTTTCCCTATTTTTGTCAGATTATGATAAAATGCTGGGGTACTTTGATGCCCATGGATTATATATGCCCAGTTAATGGCACGGATGAACCCTCCCTGCCTCTCCAGCTGGTCTCGTGGGACTGTTAACCTGAGAGAACCGGACACCCCACATAGTTTATTTTTCACAGCCATGGAAAGAACAGCTTTGCAAAGCATTTGCAGATTACATTCCTCTGGAGACAGACTTTCCTGGTGTTTGTACTTAGTTTTAATTGTGGAAGGAGGACTTCTCTGTTTGACCAATCTATTTGATATATTGAATTTACCCAAAAACGGACAGGACCCTTTGTTCCAGCACTTTGGCAAATTGGCGTATGCCATTCTGTAACCTTTAGTGCTTTTATGTTGTTAAGTTGGAAAGCTTTCTGTGTTCTTATTGCTAGGCTGGTGTTGTCTGGGACGCCTGTATCTGTACCAAAAGGAGCCGTGCTCCCGTAATTGTGGCAATGTTTACTTCTTCCCATCAGTGTATCTGCTCTCTTTTCTGAAGTAATCACTATAATTACACTTCTTCAATGAGTTGCGTGCTATTGTGTCACCAGGCCTATCTGCTAAACATCACTGTGTTTTTCTTATCTGAGTGCTCTCAAATGGGGAAAGTGAGATGTGTTGGCAAGCCACCTTCAATCAAATTAATGTGAGCCCAATGTATTGTCAACAGAGATGGTGGCTGGTCCCTATTTATCCCGTTCCAATAGAATGGTACAGAAACTGACCTGATGTTTATAATGAAGTGTTTATTTGGTTGAGAGGTGCATATATATGCTAATCCTTAAGGAACAATAATAAAGTCTATTTTCTTATTACTTTCACTTTATTCTCATGTCACTGATATACGCTAGAGCTGGGTGTTTGTAAAAAAAAGAAAATGAAATGAGGTAAAGTGTACAGATTTCTCCTTGTAAAATTTCGTACATACCAGGACTCCCATGGCTCGAAAAGCAAAAAGTTGGTTATGAGCCCCTATCTGTTTAGCTTATTGCCACCGTATATGTTCTCAACAAAATGCATAATACTCCTAAAACTTTATAGTTTAGAGTTTCTGTTGTAAGTAACATGGCAGCAATGACTTGTGTGTTTAAAATACACATTACAACACTTGAGTAAATTTAACTTTGGTTAACAAAAGGAGGATGCAATAAAACAAAGGCATTTCTTTATATAGTAGCCTTATATTAAATTAGTCCGATAATACAGTTGAAGACTTTCAAGCACATATATTTATTCGATTCATATTGCCTTTGGTTGGACAGTACAGTAGAGTCTTAACAACCAGAAAAGGAAACTTTCCATCCATTTACCAAAAGCTATGCATCTGCAATCGCCTATTTATTTTACTAGTCTTATGAACAGAAGTAATGAAAAATAGTACTTTTTATCCGTAATTTGTACTGGCAATTGCTACAGGAGAGTGAACAAATTAAATATGCAAATATACTCCATGCTCTGAATATACTCATGACTTATTCTTACAGTTAGGAGTTTAAAGGATCACCTCACACGTACAAGGAACTTTTGTTCTCCAATTTATAGAAATTCGAGCATGACTGACACGGACAGACACCTTTTCTTACGTAGCTGTTGAGGATCTGGCCCCAGCGCATGTTTCTTAGGCACATGTAATTGTTACTCAGACCTCACGTCCCATGCAGACAGTGCTTTCATATGAGCAGGCTTAGCCAGAGTAGATCTTAACTGTTTATGTAAGGTACTTACTGGAGTGTTCCTGAGAGTATCACCAACCCAACTAAAAGGATATCTCTATGAGAAGATATTCCTTAACTCTGAAAGAGACTCTCGGAAGACAATCCATTCTTAACTCATAGGCTGCTGAAATCACAGTAGTATATTTTCTCTTTGAAACAACACCCAAAAGCAAAAAAGGCAGAAATGTCCTATTTCATTCCTAAATGAAATATACCACATTTGGATGAGGAAAAAAACCAGCATAACTACAAATGCTTCCCCTGTTAGTCATGGCCACCTTTTCTCTATAAAGGACTGTGGAGTCACTCCAAAAGATTACATTAACATCTATTAGGGGTTTTTTGTTTATTTTTGTTTTTGTTTTTAATCCAATAGAACATAGCAACTGGAGGAAAAAATATGTTATTTTAAGAAGATTTGAAAATAATTTCTCCCTATAAAGCTGAGACTATATAAATGAGTTTTGTATCTCAAGATATTTCTGTAAAGTTTTAGACCACCAGAGATAAGGGGTAGGAACCAGGGAGAAGAATTCATGATTAACTAATGGTCCCTGTTAATTGCTACACTAATAAATTTAGTGTTGTTTACATTTTACGTTCAATTTTAAAGTCTGTTGTGTTGTAGATGGTGACTAGAATTGTAATTACAGATTGGTTCTTTGGGCCCACTCATTTACTTCCTTGTGTAATTAATCACAACTATTTTCCCTAAGTCTGAATTATTCTCAGATGTTAATTTGCTTTTCGAACCTTTACTCACATTTCATTATTTGAAAAGACTCATCAGAGGAGACTAGTTAAGATGCACTTGTAGTCAAGGGCTGTTTTCTTGTAACTACAACCGGGCTTTTCCTCAAGACACATCATTTCTAGAGGGTGACCGTGTGCCATTTCCCAAGGAAGGGAAATGTGTTAGACACCTGCCCTCACACCTGCTGCAGTATGGTGAGAATAAGACGGGTGCAGCCGCTCAGTGTCAAGTACCCAGAGGGCTCCTCTGCTCACCACCGCTATGCTTAGTGGCGCCCGTGGCTTGGGAGTGAGACTGGGACGGGAGAGGTAATGAATGCTGCCCAGGAAGCATGACAGCCTGCGTCCCTTATTCTTGTTTAATTCAATCCTTGCTCTGCTTCTTCCAGTAATTCCACTGTATTTGGCGCATCTTGGTGCTGTTGATGTATTCTTTACATGTTTGCGTGTTTTTTCTTTGCATGCTACTGCCTACTAGTATCCCATATGGAGGATGGCTTCCCCCTTCTGCTTAGATGTAAAGTGTTCTTGGTTGCTAATGTTAGGGCCCTTTATGAATGGGAGCCCACTTACCATCATTATACCACGTTCTTACCATCATTATACCACAATCCTCATGATCTAAGCACAATTCTTTTCTGGAAGAAACCACAACCTTTCATAACTGCAGGGCCTTTACATATGGTGTTGCATCTATCTGGAATGCCGTTCTATTTTTCCATCGTACAAGACTTAGATTTATTTATTCAGCTGATATACAGTTAACGAGGACTGACCATGGGCCAAGAACTGTGTTAGTTAGCGGAGACAGAACGATGAATTATATTCAGTGCTTGCTTTTGAAAAGTTAACCAACTCTACCATGCGTTATTAGATGTTCCTTCCTGTGCGTTGTCGCGGCGTTTTATACATTTTAGGTTGTCTTAGATCAGGCATACATACACTCTCCTACTTGCCCATTTCTCTAGTCCCTGGAGTTAGTTTCTTAGCAAACATTGTAGAAATAAAGAAGGCCTTAGGGATATTCTAATCTAACTCCATTTGTAGATGAGGAAACAAATGATCACAGGGCTAAGTGAACACAACTAATTATTTGAGCTGAGACTAATTACCCAGACTTGTTTACTCCTAAATCTAGCATTGTTGTCATTGTCCCACCGGGTTTGCAAGTATTTCTGGAAGCTTTGGGGAAGCAGTCTTTACTTCTGTTGGATTACCAGGGTGCTAGTCGTTAGCATCAACCTAGCCTAACAGCATGTGAAACTATACCATAATGGCTAAAGAGTAAATGTACTTTCAGAAAATAAACTCTCAATGGGTATTTTACATTCTGGGAGTCATGACTCAGCCATTCCCAAGTGACCTAAGCCAGAATATTCTATAGTGACAGAAAAAGAAGATTTCTTTTACCTAAAATGACAACCAAATGAGTGTTATCAGGTTAGGTTGGAATATGATTATGCCACAACAGATTAATAATGCAGTTTTGAGAGACAATTGTTCTTTATTACTGAAATGCATCATAATGGATAAACATGAATTCTGCTGGAAATCTTTGGAGCCTGAGTGGCCTAAAGAACATAGATTCTATAAACACATGGACCTCAGGCTTCTTTCCTAGACTTTAAGTGGAAGATGAATGATAAGCTCATCCCTCCTTGTTACCAACCCAGGTCGTGGTATATTCTAAGAAGGATATTTTGTACCCACCAAATCTGATTTATTTTAAGGATACCACCGGTGGGATTTACTGCCATTGCAACGCTGTCTTCTTTTCCTTCATTGGTTTTCCCACCTCCTTTGCCTCTGGAGGACTATCTTTGAAATTACGATTACGTTCCGGTTTGTGGATTTTTAATTTCCTGAAAAGGTGTTAAGCAGCCAGGATTGGATAATGGAAGGCTCCCTAGAGTGGTGCAGGAGTTCTGGGTTCTAATCTTGTCTCTGCTAGCTACTAAGATGGAAGAACTCTGGGCCTCTGCCCCGTCAAGTGTAAGCTGAAGGGGTTGAACTCCTGGCCTTCAAAGACCTTTCAAGCTATGTGATTCGGTGATAGGACATCGAAACTTTTGCTGTCAATTTTTCCGTCGATTCTGGAGATTCTCCTTTAGTAACCCCTGACTCTGAACTAAGTCAAATATAAAAATAGGCTGATTAAGCTACCATAGATACTCTCTTTAAGTAACTTTAAGCCGTACAATTCTGTCATTGCAAAATGAAGTTTGAGGAGCATCCATTTCCAGAGAGTTCAGAACTGACATGCACCGTATAAGCAGCTACAACAGTCTCCTCCTCTTTATTAACATATACCATAGTTTGTCGATTCAGTGGTGAATGCTTCCAGTTTCGGGAAGCCCTCTGGGTAAAGCCCTGCTTAGCAGGTTTAATGTGAAGAGTTGGTGTCATCCTAATCAGCTGTCTCTGACAGAGTAAACATGGCTCCGTCTGTGCTGTCCCCTCCCTGGCTGGCTGCGGGTTTCCAGCCCACTGAGCACTTGATGCCCAACAGTCTGTTAAGGGACGAGAAGAGACTCTTTGGGGATCCCTGGTATTTATCACTGTTTAGGAAACTTGAGGTGCCAAGGGCCAGGGCTCATATATACCACTTTCATTCTAAATCTTTGATCAAGTACACACTGAGGGATCTGGGGTTTTATTTTGGCTTTTTGTCTCTAGCATAAGGTGACACTGCTATTCTGCTCAGGTGTTTTTGTTAACCCTATCTTTTGTGTCACGAAACGTAGTTCCAAGGCCTGGCATTACCATCCAAACTGCTGGATTCTTTTTCAAGGTAACAGGTCTCGATATTATTATCCAACTCTGAAATGGGAGATGTTCCTCACCTGAGAAACTTCATTTCCAGAGAAATGAACCAAATTCCTTTTTTTTTTAATTTTTTTTAACGTTTATTTATTTTTGAGACAGAGAGAGACAGAGCATGAACGGGGGAGGGTCAGAGAGAGGGAGACACAGAATCTGAAACAGGCTCCAGGCTCTGAGCTGTCAGCCCAGAGCCTGACTCGGGGCTTGAACTCACGGACCACGAGATCATGACCCGAGCCGAAGTCGGCCGCTTAACCGACTGAGCCACCCAGGTGCCCCCCAAATTGCTTTTTAAGTACAGACTCCTAAAAGTGTAAAACATATTTGAAGTTGGTTGTTACAAATGATCGTTTCCCAATCAGAAATGTATAACATAAAAACAGTCAGAACCCGACTGTAGAAATACACGTGTAGACACACATACAACTATATAGATTAGGGAGGTATGGTGGCAGGAGGAGGCGTGCTGCTGAAAGGAAATGGTAAAATGAGTAACTAGTGGAGGTTTGCATGAAAATGGTTAGGAACAGACGGTATCTTTTAATTCTTGCATTCTTGTTCCTTCGTTCAACGTTGTGAAAATTTCCGGTTCGGTATTTTCTGTATTTGCTAACTTGATTAAACATATTTTCAGAATTAAGAAAACAGTTTACTATTTTATAATGATGTGCTAATCCTAAAGCACAGGGAAATTTTCTCCAAAAGCTTTTTTTCTTTTTTTTTTTTTTTTAAAGTAAACATAGAGGTGCCTGGGTGGCTCAGTCAGTTAAGCATCAGTCAGACACTTGATTTCAGCTCAGGCCATAATCTCGAGGTCTTGAGATCGAGCCCCACGTGGGGCTCTGCACTGGGTGTGGAACCTGCTTAAGATTCTTTCTCTTCCTCTCTTTCTGCCCCTCCCCTGCTCATAGGCACATGGGTGTATGCCCTCTCTATTTCAAAAAAAAAAAAAAAAAAGTAAAGGTAAAGGTAACATGAAACTTCTTGCAGGAAGCCCTTCCTTTACATATGTAGAAGTGTGTGTACATATCTGCAATTTCATATGAAATAGTTTTTCAGCAGTGTAATAATTCTAACACTAAAGACAACACCTGGATGATAATAATGGAAATAATAATAATACAATAAGAATTCTGTAAAAAATGTATTAATTACCCTAACTGACTTCATGCATGAAATATTTATATGTATGTATTTATGTTTACAAAAACTTAAAATACTAGAATGTCAGGAGAAGAGTAATAATATACTTAGGTAAAGTACAAAAGGAATCCCCAGTTCGTTTTAGTTTTCCCTGAAAGATTTACAAGAAACAACTTTTATTGGTTGAAAAATCATTGATTTAGTACTTAAAAAATAATGCCTTTTGGATTTTTGTTGTTTTTGTTCATGGTGTAACTTTTTCCTGTTTGGTTTCAATGTGTCTTTTCTCACTCCCCACTGAAGGGAGTAATGGATTTTTTAGGAATCTCTTGAAAATGTACATTGAAATAAATTGTGTTTTAAAAAAACTAAGTATCTTAGGAGCTGTATTCATGGTTTGAGTGGACTGCTGGCCTCAGAGCAATGTGGGTAGGAAGTGATTATTGTAGCAACTGAGTCTGGATTTTTTTTTTTCTTCTAGAGATCTGAAGGAACACAGTATATGTTTGCCATGTGTAACTTACACTGTGTAGAAGATTTATTGTCTTTAAAGTAATCTGCACAATAGAGCCTGTCATTATAGATTGCAACAAATGCATCAGGGCAACTGGCCTTGCTTGAAAAAGTTTAAACTTTCCTCTGGCACCTGTCACATTAACATGGAAGTGATTCAAGTGCTATTTTTTAAATATGAGCCATTTTAAATGTAGGGGACAAAAACCTTGAGAACTAAGCCAGTCGTAGGAGATAATGCAAAATCATATTTTGGGGATATAAAGCAATTCCTAGTTAGTCCTTCATAATATGTCTTTTCAGGTAAAGAGTGTTGAAAAGTATTGAGTATAATTATAATTTTTTTAGTGTTTCCTTATTTATTTTGAGAGAGAGACAGAGAGAGAGAGAGAGGCAGATAGAAAGATCAGGGGCAGGTCAGAGAAAGAGAATCCCAAGCAAGCTCCACACTACCAGCCCAAAGCCCAGTGCAGGGCTCGAACCCACGAACTGTGAGATCATAATCTGAGCCAAAATCAAGAGTCCGATGCTGAACCAACTGAGCTACCCAGCCACCCCTGATTATCATTTCTTTTTATGACATGAATTCTTTTATTCTACTTTTACTAACAAGCAGAAAACATTATTTTTAAATGAGGGCCCATAAAAAATTCTGTACTTACTGGGATCTGTAAAAAATCAGTTTTGCTTACTGGAAGGGTAAAATGCTGTTTTACATACTTTTCTCTTTGCAATTAAATTAGATTTTTTTTCTCTTTTTTCAGTGGAGAAAAACTCATAAAGGAAACAGCCTTGGAGATGTAATATGCTTTAGCATATTTAAATAATTAGACTTGCGTCTCATTGAAATGTATGTGCTCTAGGTTTGATGGTGATAAAAGCATGAATATTAGTATGATTAGGAAATTACATCATGTCACAGCATAATTGATTGATTGATAGCTGAGTGAAAACTAACCATAAAGCACGTGAAAATAAATGCCTGTTCTGCAGTTATTCATGCAGAATTTCTGTGTCTACCCAGTTGCAAGATTAGTAACTGAAATGCTCATCTTCCAAACAAAGTGGAATTGATATTTCTGCCTTTTGCTGTGTCTGTCTATGCTTTCATTATAACCCTGGCAAGGGAAAGAATAAGATTCCAAGTGCTGAGTGCTCAATTCAGTAGTTAATTGTTCCTCAAGACCTGTCAGATGGACACCAGATTACTAATCGACCCCCCGAGCAATTAGTGTTTTGGAATTTCCCTTTCAGAGTCTCAAGTTTTAAACGTAAAGCTGCACTACCAGACGAGTTGACCCTCTTCTCCTCCTCTCTCGTGAATCGATTCTCCCAAACATTTGAATTATCATTAATTTTTCAAAAGCATTTTGTCTCTTTTTCCGCTTGTGTTTTTACTCTCTCTTTCTCTGTCTTGATCTTTTAAAGATTCCGGCTCACACGGGTCTTTGGCAACACTCACCACGAGGGTAGAAGGGATGGAGGAGCCAGACCACTGCAGGATTCTCTGTTTCAAAGCTGAACCAATATTCACCATTGACATATCCATTCATCTGTGCAGGGTCATTGGAAATCCTCTCTCTCTAGTTTTTCCTTCCCTTCAGGGAGCAGTGCTTAAAAGAGCAAACCCCTGGTGTGAAGAGATAGGAGAATTCTCAGCACGCCCAATGGTGCCAGGCATCGAATTAAAGTTGTCCGTTTGCTGATGACTGTCTGTTGGAGCTCCCAGCGCGGGGAGGCACTGCGCTCTCGGTTGATGCTTTGTTTACTCGAAACTCTGACAGTGGTGCTTCAATTTAATTTTTTTTAATGGCAGAAGTCACATCATGCCAAAAATATGCCAGGAGGGTAAAAACAGTAAGATATGTGTTGCTCTGAAGAGTTATATCATGTTATTAAGATTCCCAAGGCTTGCTCAAGGAAAAATAAAAATTTTAAAGCTTTGCAAGAAGAGACTGCCCCCACATTGCAGTAGCCAAAAAAAAAAAAAAAAAAAAAAAGAGAGAGAGAGAGAGAGAGTTAAATTACTGAATTCACTCCACTTTTGAGGAATTTAAAACTTGTCATTTATTCTGCAATTGTTGACATTCCCAGATCTATTTTGGCATAAATCACATTTTGATATGACTGAACCCACAATTTTGACTCTCTTCGTATGCATTATCGCTTCTCAGTGAGAGACACTAAGAGGACATGCATTGCCATTAAATCTCAGATGCCAGAAGTCAGCACTGAAGAAGTTTTCTCCAGTTTGATTTTCTTTGTTATCATAGGAGGTGTTAACGTGGTTTAATTCACTGGGCAAAGTTAAGAACTGTGAGAATTAGATTTGTAAGGAAAGATCTGAAAACCCCAGGAAGAACATAACCTATTTAGAAGATAAAAGTTGAGGATACATAGTCCTCTTGCCAAGTCCCAGAGAACATGTTTCACCAGTGTTTGTGATTGCTACTGATTATTTATGTTTCTGCTCTCACTTTAATCTGTTTTATTTGCAAATAGTGAAGAGTGCCTGCACAAAGTAGGTCCTCGGTAACCTCCACTGATAGAATGAATAAACAAGGTTTGGTATTTCTTTTTTATTTACAATTGGGATTTTTTTTATTCTGCTTTATTTTACTTCATACCTGATTAGGAAAAAAAAAATGTTCTGTGCTTTGGCAAATTCTATTTAATGAGTATCCCCCCCCAGATGCAAGTGTTACATACATCCCTAGGATTGCATTTGGAAAACGTTTACCCTAAACATTTGTAACTCTTCAGAGGTATGTCTACGGGATGCAGTTTGTTGTGCGACGGCTTATTCATAGAACCTTCATTATCATTTTACCCTTGGAAAGCAAGCATGTGTAGTTGGGGAAGTCGTGCTATAGCAAACAGTTTAATCTAACTAAGTGACCTTACACAAAAGAGAAAATGTACAATAACAGCCAAGCTTGTAAAAAGGGCAAACTGTATTCTAAAGCGACCCAGAACTGATTTTAACATATCAACCACAAGGATGGGACTGTGTCATCCTTTTAAGAGCAAGCTATACTACAGATTTTAGAAGTACCTACTCTTTAGATTTGTTGAAAAATACAAAGCATGATTCTTTTCTCAAGAGATCCCCCCCCCAAAAAAAACCCTCCCATCCTCCTGTCTCTCTCTGTCTCTCTATCCATTTATCTATTTTTTAAGCTATGCTAAAGGAGCAATCTCCACTGATAAAATGAAGCCGTTCTTTTTCTTTAGTGATCTAGACCTTTTTACAAAATGTCATATCTGGTTATCCTTAATATAAAATAACCCATCCAAGTTACCACGGTGCAACTTTATATCTTAAATATCAGTCTGCGCCCTCTAGCCATTAGTTATCAAGTATTGTTTAGACCAGTCGTGGCATAAATGCTGTTAATGGAGTTTTACAAATGGAATGGGAGCGATGTGACTTCAACTAGAAGAAATTTAAAATCATATTTATAATGCTTGTTCCTGATATTTTGTTACCTAGTTTTTTAACATGACATTTAAATATAAGGGTTAAGTATTTTATCACAATCTTATTTCACGTTAAGTCTTTTTCCATGGTACCCATAGGATATTTTAAGGAAGGCTCCATTTTATTTGTTCGATTTTGTGAGTGCTGTGTTAATTAATATTATAATCATCAAGTGCACTTGATATTAAGCATATACGTAGTAAGTGCCAAAAGAAAATATATACTATTCTGATGTTATTAAAAAATAACAGGTACTATTTATGTAAATAGTGACTGCTCTGTGTTTCATAAGAATTCAGTAAGGCTAGTTTTATCACTAATTTGACAATTTTGCTTACTTTTTTTTTTTCCTTTCTTATTTACTGAGCACATACTCTGTGCAAAGTATAGTGGGATGTGCTGGATCCCACTATAAGGGATAAGATGAATAAGACAGTCTTAGCTGAGTGAAAGAGACTAACATAGGCAATTTTCATACAACAGAGTAACAGCCATAATTGACTGAATGATTCTTAATAGAAATTTACATGGGAGCGTTATACATCATCTTCCTTTTAAGTTCCCAAAATATTTTTTCTTGCATGACTATTTGTAACTGAGAATCTGACATTATTATAGAAGAAAAAACTGACCTCAGGGACCTCACAGTCTAGTGTGAGAGCCATGTAGACACAAGGCAGTTTTGGTCCGGGAAGGGAAGAATGGTTTAGGGCAGGGAAGAGCATTACAAGGAGAAAGAACAACATAGACATATATAGAAGAAAAGATATGTAGAAGAGAGGTAGGAGTAAGTGTAGGAGAGCCCTTAAAGTTAGTAGTGTTTACAGCATGCTGTCAGCAATATAAGAACTAGAAATACAGAGGAAATCTCAAGGTAAAATTTAAAACATTCAAAGGAAAATGAAAATTGTAAATGAAAAGTGACTTTAATGGGGGGGTCAGTGCTGCATGATTATAACACTTTTTATTTTTATTTTTATTTACGTTTCTATAGTTTCTATAGTTTTCAATAATGAGTTTGCATTTTAAAACCAGAGAAAGTTTGTCTTATAAAGTAAGCCCAAAATACATACATATAAATAAGAACCTGAAGAAAAACATACGGGACCTGAGAGACCCTGCTGAAAAAGGACAAGGTTGACCTGAAGCAATAGCTTGGGAATGAAGAAGGATCAGATGGTCGTGTTTTAAAAGATGAACTGAGAAGACTGTCGTTGATTGAACGTAGGATAAGGGAGGAAGAGCTAGACTACTTGAAGGGCGATTAGTCAACCTTCTTTGCACATATTGGGAACTTAACTCTAGCTGCTTGGAAAAATTATTTTTAATAAAAGTAACACAGTAAGGTATTGGCAGTGTCAGAAAAGGAATTGAAATCTCCTAATCATAAATCACTAGGGGAAAGATCAGAGGGTATTTCATATTATGCTTCTGAAATCTACCTACCTGTAACTTCCCCTCATTATTTCTCTTTAGTTCTGTTCCTTGGAATTTCAAAAAAGAGCCTCTTTGGCAATGATAGTCCCTGTAAAGTAGCATAATGTTCTAGTTGCTTTCCTTCCGTCTCCTCATTTAACCCTCAGAACAACCTTTCAAAGTACGTTATCATTACCCCCATGTCAAAGCTGGGGGTGCTGAGACGTAGCAAGGCAAAGTAATCTGCCTCAGGTCCCATGAATAGCTACTGGGAGTCTAGTGGTTCAGACCTGGAACAATTCAAATATATACCCAGATTCAATACACAATAGTCAGAATATGACATTTCAGCAGAATGAACACTGAAGAATTAAAGGTCCTTATTATGGTAAATGATTGGTTTTTTTTAAAGGTAGTTCTTGGGGCGCCTGGGTGGCTCAGTGGGTTGAGCATCCGACTTCGGCTCAGGTCATGATCTCACAGCTCGTGAGTTTGAGCCCCACGCCGGGTTCTGTGCTGACAGCTCAGAGCCTGGAGCCTGCTTCGGATTCTGTGTCTCCCTCTCTCTCTGCCCCTAACCCACTCACATTCCGTCTCTCTCTCTCTCTCAAATATAAACATTAAAAAAATTTTTAAAGGCAGTCTTGGTAAGAAGAGTCAAGAAAATATTGCAAAAAGTATGACAAAAGTTGATTTTGGTAAAATATCTAAAATAAAGACTCTATTTCCTGTTTTTTCTTTCAAGAAATGCAAGCATTACATCATTAAATTTCTTCTCTGAGACCCTGTACCGTTTTCTATATTCTATAAAGTATATGCCAATTGGTAGTCTCTAACCTAAAATGACCATAGATACTTTATGGGTAGAAGTTAGTAAGAGGTCCAGAAAACACAGAGGGCTAGAATCATACTTATTGGTTTGTATAATTCATGGTTAATCAAACTAAATGTTTTTTTTTAATTCATTTATTTTTGACAGACAGAGAGAGAGACAGAGAGGGAGAGGGAGAGAGGGAGAGCAGGAGAAGGTAGAGGCAGAGAAAGAGACAGGGAGAGAGAGAATCCTAAGCAAGCTCCACACTGTCAAGGTGGAGTCCAGTGTGGGACCTGAACCCACAAACTGAGAGATCATGACCTGAGCAGAAATCAAGAGTCAGATGCTTAACCAACTGAACCACCCAGGGGCCCCAATAAACTACATGTTTTTAATTATTAAAGCACTTAACTTTCTTTGTATACTTACATTATATATCACACGATATGTATGATACAAAAATATACTAAACTCAACCCAAATTTAAGAATCAGTCAATAAAGCAGGGTGCCTGGGTGGCTCAGTCGGTTAAGCGTCCAACTCTTGGTTTTGGCTCTGGTCATGACCTCACGGTTTGTGAGTTCGAGCCTCATGTAGGGCTCTGTGCTATCAGTGTGGAGCCTACTTAAGATTCTCTCTCTCTCTCTGGCCCTCCCCCAGTTGTACTCTGTCTCTCAAAAAATATATATAAATAAACTTAAAAAAAAGAATTAGGGGCGCCTGGGTGGCTCAGTCGGTTGAGTGTCCCAACTTCGGCTCAGGTCATGATCTCACAGTTTGTGGGTTCAAGCCCCGCATCAGGCTCTGTGCTGACAGCTCAGAGCCTGGAGCCTGCTTCAGATTCTGTGTCTCCTTCTCTCTCTGCCCCTCCCCCATTCACGCTTTGTCTCACTCTGTTTCTCAAAAATAAATAAATGTAAAAAAAAATTTTTTTTTAATTAAAAAAAAAAGAAAAAAAAAGAATTAGTCAATAAAGCCTAATGCAGTCTTGACACAAGTGAAACCAACAGGTGTTCAGATGTTATAAAATGAGTGTGCACATTTATCACATGCAGTTCCCCTGTAGCTCAAGCTCTAGTTCACACGTGGTTGCCTTCCCAGGACTCTCCTACCATAAAGAGGCCAAGTAGTAAAACTCAGAGAAAAACAGAGTATTATCCCAAACTATACAATAGGTAGAACTTTCTAGCACCTAATAATTACTTGCTTTATGAAATGAAGAGTAAGATGATGGAATGAGAGCAATCAATGTGTTTGTGTTTGGGGCAGAGAGGAGTGTGGAAAGACCAGAGAGCTGTGTAATACTGTAAATGCATTTTCTAAGTTTTAATGAATTCTAATGAAATGGAATTTATTTTTCTTGGTGGGAGAGACAATAAGGATTCTTTAGGCAGTAACCATTTACTTCCATGCAAGTTGAACTTTCCTTGAAAGTTGAAACTCTTATTAAATATTTCAATAATAACTACAGTTCTCATCTTTTTTTTTTTTTTTGAGAGAAAGAGAGAGAAAGAGCATCTCAAGTAGGCTCCACACTCAGTGTAGAGCCCAACACAGGGCTCGACCCCATGACGCGAGGATCATGACCTGAGCCCAAAATCAAGAGTCAGATGCTTAACCAACTCAGCCACCCAGGCACCCTTCTCATCCTTTTGATGATACAAATCTTTGCTACAACTGGGACGCAGTCTTTAATTAGGCTTCGTTTTCCAGGGTTGTACTTTCTTGTCATAAACAGCAATGGCACTGTTGCCCACTAGTTTACATGTGATGATATTCTGATAATCGTGACGCATTTACCTTGATTCTCTCAAGCTCTCTTTTTTTCCTGTCCCTCCTAGTGACTAGGGTTTGCACCTGACTGTGATTAGGGGTACAGTCAATAGATTGAAAAACAAAACATTGAGCATGGGTCTAATGTTCGGCTGATAGGAAGACAGAGGGGGTAACTGACTCCTAAAGTTTCTTAAGGGAAGAAAAGGAGATCCACAGATCAGATATGCTCCACCTGTCCTTAATTGAATTCCTTCCCACTTCCAAAGAAGTGGTCTTTCTTTTTCCCCAGCAGTTGTCTGAAATGTGTGCCCTTGATTCTTGTTCCGTGTTCTTGATCGTTCCATTCCATCAGTTCCCACCCGTGCCCCATCCACACAGTTTTGTATTCTTCCTTTTTTCTTTTCCACCATTTCTTTCCCCTCAGCCTAGCGCAGGGGTTAGCGGCCATTTTCTGTAAAGGGCTAGAAGGGGTATTTTCAGCTTTGTGGGCCGTATGGTCTCAGCCCAACTTCTCAACTCTGCCTGGAGCCAGAAAGCAATCATAGATGGCGCATAAAGGAATGGGTCTGACTGTGTTCCAATACTACTTTACTTACAAAAAAAGATGTCACACCGGATTTGACCTACTGTCACTTTTTGCTGCCTATTTGTCAAGGGAAATGACCAAGTTTTGCCCAAATTGCTTAAAAAGAAAATCTCTTGCCTAGATTCCTCTTTTCCTCGTAAACTGCTATTCATCCTGATTAAGATGTTTATCAGTGACTAAAGTTCTTCCATGATTGCCGTATCATTTTCTCATAAGCCATTTTCTCCATAACCCACTCATCATGGCTTCTGACTCCGACACTCTACTGACACTGTCTCTCACAGATTGTCTCCAGCCTCCCAAGTGCCTATTTTCTCTCCTAATCCTATTTGATTTCTCTGATACCTGTGCTACACTTAAACATTCTGTCCTTGAAAATCCTTCCTCACTTGCCTTTTGCAAGAGCATATTCTCTCCCTCTCTTCTGTTTCCCTTTCTATTCTAGAAATATCCTCCCAGTCCCCAGTGTCTACTCCTTAAATGTTGGTTTAACTCCAGACTTCCATTCTCATCTCCTTCTATCCACTTTCTCTCTGCTGTGACTTCCATTACTGTCATTTCAACAAATTCCTGTATGCACATAATTCCTAAACATCCTCCAAGACTTCTGGCTTCTTTCCCATCAAGAGATAGGAACTTCCAGTGTCCAACTCATTGGCTATACAAGCTAATAAGTTCTCTAAGGAAAGACGAAGTGTAGCAATTATGTGCCACATAGTCCAGGGGGCAGTTCTGACTTTGGGGTGGCCTTGGGAAAAGTTCCTTAGATTCATCAAACCTTGTTTGTTTCATCAGACATAAGAAGAAGAATCCCTCACTGGGCTTTTGGAGGATTAAGTATAATACACCCACAGTCTCTTTATTAACTATTTTACAGATACCTCACAGATATTTATATTTTTGTGATGGTATCCTTTTGATGTCCCCATTCCCTTTGCTTCATCCCCCCAAACCTAATTCGTCAGCTCATCTTTTTGATTCTCTGTCGAAAATCTTTCTCAGATTTTTCTCTTCCCATCGCTCAAGTTCTGGCCCTACTTCCAGCCTTTCCCCTCTCTCTTCTGTTCTATGTGTTGTTATTATTGACATATTTCTAAAGAAATTGTGAAGGCAGCATTTTTTTTTCAACGTTTATTTATTTTTGGGACAGAGAGAGACAGAGCATGAACGAGGGAGGGGCAGAGAGAGAGGGAGACACAGAATCGGAAACAGGCTCCAGGCTCCGAGCCATCAGCCCAGAGCCCGACACGGGGCTGGAACTCACGGACCGCAAGATCGTGACCTGGCTGAAGTCGGACGCTTAACCGACTGCGCCACCCAGGCGCCCCGAAGGCAGCATTTTTTGATGGCAGTAGGATTAAGGTCCAGATATTTAGGTCCATTTGCAGTATCTGAATTCAGCCTTCATCTCTACCTCCATCGTACCCTGTACATAGACCTATGCCTCCCTATCTTCTAATCATACCAAGCTACCCTTTTTCTCAAATGTGCCAAGTACATTTAGCATCATCTGTGATTTTGACTGAATTTTGTCTTAAGCAAGAAAACTCATCTCTGTCTGTTGTAACTGATGAAATTCTATTCAGCTTTCAATACAGTTCGACCATTAGCTCTTCTATATGGCTACTTCTCCCTACCAGATTTGGAACTAAGTATTTTCTTTGGTAAATCATCACTAAAGACAGACCGTAAGTTCCATTGGGGCAGGGACTTCTTTTTTTTTTTTTTTTTTTAATGTTTCAGGGTTTTGTTTAAATTCTAGTTAATTAACATACAGTATCGTTGGTTTCAGGAGTAGAATTCAGTGATTCATCACTTACATACAACACCCAGTGCTCATCACAAGTGCCCTCCTTAATACCGAGCACCCATTGAGTCCATCCCCCACCCACCTCCCCTCCAGCAACCCTCAGTTCGTTCTCTATAGTTAAGAGTCTCTTATAGTTTTCCTCCCTCTCCTTTTTTTTCTTTCCTCTATGTTCATCTGTTTTGTTTTTTAAATTCTACATGAGCGAAATCATATGGTATTTGTCTTTCTCTGACTGACTTATTTCACTTAGCATAATACACTCTAGTTCCATCCACGTCATTGCAAATGCAAGATTTCATTCTTTCCCTTTTTAGAGCTGAATAATATTCCATTGTATGTGTTTATCATATCTTCTTTATCCACTCATCAGTCGATGGACAGTTGGGCTCTTTCCATAATTTGGCTATTGTTGATAGTGCTGCTGTAAACATTGGGGTGCATGTGTCCCTTCGAATCAGTATTTCTCTATCCTTTGGACAAATACCTAGTAGTGCAATTGCTGGGTCATAGGAGACCTCTACTTTCTAGCAGCCAGGGAAGAAGCTCTTAAGTCATAGTAGGCACTCAGATGTTATTACAGCACGATTGTCCTGATAATTTAAACAGTTTAGCCCACTGGTCTTATTTGGGTTTTTTGTTTGTTTATTTTTTGCTTTAGTGACAATAAAAATTATCAGGATTCAGAGATTCAAGGAAGATTTAAGATGCTCGTTTTGAGACTTAAGATATGTTTTCTCTGTAACCTATTTTCTCATAAGTGACAAACTACTTAAAAAGGGGAAGAAAGGGAATGAAAGGAGAGAAAATAAGTCAGTGGCCCACATGTCAGAGCCAAAAGAAGGTGAGGGCAGGAGATGGGGCTAGAGTAAACCTGTAAGAATTTAAGACCTAAGTAAAAGAAAATGAATTTTTTCAGGTTTCCTTTTTTTGTTGTTATTTGCTTGCTTGCTTGTCTGTTACCAGGAAGGATATTTACTTTAAGCTTTTTTTTTTTTTTTTTTTTTTTTTGCTTAGGAATATGACAAATGATAAAATTACATATGGTGCTGAATAAGGCAGATACAAGGTATTGTGGGTTCTTGAAAGTTTTAAGGATTGAGGGGCCCTAATTTTTTTTTCAAAATTATTTGCAAGCTTAAATATATGGTTTGTCTGCATCTTCAAACCTGTGTCTAAATGGTGTGACCAAAAGCTGATGTTTAAAACCCACCCTCTCCAAAAAGTCTTGCCTAATGACACAAATCTCCCCATTACCACTGCCATTTAATTATGCCCTATTATCCCCATATCTTGTGTTTACAAGATAATATGTATTAATGTATTGTTTATTTGCACTAGAACCTTATCTATGCATATATCCATGCTCCCTAGCTTGTTTCTCACTTAGAAATTAAGACCGAGGCAAATTCTGCCAGCTTTCTATATAGCTCAGGCTTACATCTAGGTAAAATATATATTAACTAAATACTCAATTCCTTCTTAAAGTTCATAATTAAAACCATAGCTTCATCATTATCAAAAGCTATTTTGAAAGCTCACCAAAAGAATAAGTTGTGTTTATCATTGTTATTTTTGTCATTATTACTATTACTTGACATTTTAGAGCTTCTTAGCTTTTATATTAGATTCTAACATACAAAATATTTATTCTCTTTTATAAAACATTCACAAATTCTTGGATTCATAAGTAAAGTTATTCAAGGTTATGATAAGGTACTCCAAAGGCACTGAAAGGGGCCCTCTTCTAAGTTTTGTTTTTTTTTTATTTTTAGCTATGAGTCATTTAAAGATGCAGGATATAGGTTTACCATAGTTTTATGCACTGGCTTTTTCTTTTGTGGTTCTGAATACGAATTCAGTTGAGACTTAAAGAAACAGGAAGATATTTTGATCTGAGAGCTATACGAATTCACAAGGGAAGGAGTTTGGTTTCTTCTCTACTTTGTAATGCAAAGAAGTGCATTCCACAAAATCAGATGAAACAAGCCATTAATTTGACAGTCTCAGTCCTCACAGCCCTATTGATTCAAAAAGCTGAAAACAGTTATGGAGGCTCATTGGCTCCAATTAGGCGTCATGAAGCTTGAGGTTAGAAGAAATGAGTGTACTGGGAGGAGAATCATTCAGCAGCAGAATCCTTCTTAACATTGTATCATGAATGGGTATAAAATCTTAGTCTCCTGTTATTTTTGTACTTTTTCATTTATTATCTTTATGGACCTGCTGCAGAATGTCTAGAGTCTCATTTCAAAGCTAATTGTGTCATCTTTTGGGTTACCTTCAGTGAAGAACAGATATTTGTCTTATCTTGGGAGATATTTTATGACAGTAAGCTCAAGAGCTTCCTTGAAGTCTTGTTTAGATGTTCTCAAGGAATATTTTCAATGCCTTCTATATAATTATTATGCACATGGAAATGCCACAGGATATACTCTACTGATGGCTTCATCGATGTAAACTCCATAGATATAAACTTATTTTAGCACATGCATCATGTTGCATGGAAATAACTCCTCTTGTTAGACACGTGTAACATTTTTTTTGCCCTTATCAATAAGAAGCCTAGCTAACGCTCATGACCGCCCTTAGTGCATATAAATAATATATATCTGCAATATTGTTCTTTAATGTTAAGATCTTAGTAAATAGTGCCACAAAAAAGAAGAGTCAGGGAGGAAAATGGTATTCACCTTTTTAAAAACGATGTCTAACGAAGCAATAGAATGTTATTTATAGCTGCTATTATGAAAGACCAATGTTTCTTCAACTATTCCTTTCAGAATATCCATTTTTGTCCGTGTTTTACCTTAGTGGTAGAAAACTGATTTTTCCTCTAAACGATCACAATGTATATATATATCTCAAGATAACTTTTCATATGTAAGCAAATGACAGGAAGAGGTGTGGGGATGCTGATGAGGAAACACTTGACTGCTAGAATCAATTATCAGTTATAAAATCCTTGCTTATCATTCATTAACAAATCCTAAGCTGAAAAACCTTTTGACCAGCCTGGCATTAGCCTAAATTTGGCCTTACAATGAATATAGACCCAACTGTAATAGAAGATGACTGTATTCCCAAGTATATTTAAAATAGGGAAAAAATAAGATTATTATAATAAATCTAACATCACAGCACCCAATTCATGGAGCTTAATTATGACACTACTAAATGTGAAAATCTATTCAGCGCTAGGAACACTTTTCACATTACATTCACGCTAAAGATTGGCTGTTAAGAGCTCATTACTGGTATTTTTCTAAAGAGTGGTTTATTAAACACAGTTACCTAATAAGCATCTTTGGTCGTGCAAATTGCTGAAAACAGTAATGAGTCTGATTAGACTTCATTTCAATTACGACAGCTTGTCTAGAAAAAAATATATATACATATACATATATATTTCCTTGGTGCCTCAGAATCTGGCTACAAGACACTGGAGAGTTTAAAAAATAAAAAGCCATCTCTGTATTTCCTTTCCACGGTTCACTAATGAAGAGAGAATTGTCCAAGTCATCATCCAATTTACACACTGGAAAGCTGGACGGACAAAGTGGAGTCACAATCATGTTTGCTTAAAAACAGCAAAGGCTGTCTTGACTAATATGTCTAAATAAGGTCACCTTTAGTTTCTCTCTGGGTTTTTTTTTTTTTTTTTCCTTAGGAATATAAAGCTATAAATGAGGTGGAGACTTAAAAATGATTCATTCTTATTTGGCTTGTGGAGGTTATTCTTCAGATTAATAGGCTCACCTTTCAATTACATTTTATCCATGGATCTTCTGCTTAAAATCATAACAATACAGGAAGCTGTTGGACTGTGCATGCTAATTATCAGGCCGATTGTTTAAATACGTATATGGGAGGGGAAAAAATAAAAGAAACCTAGCTTTATGAACGTGCACGAATATTTCAGAAAGTGTAAAGAAATGTTCATTAGACACTAAACTTGATTTTGATATTTAAAAAAAGTGCGTTATTTAGCTGCACTGAACAGCTAACCTCCTATTAAATCATGCCTGAATATTACTGCTTAAATTGAAAGAAAAAAATTGTTAATGTAAAAAGCCTTTAAGTGATTAAGCTGTCACTGCTGTCATTCGGGTACTCTAGTAACATTTTAATGCTTCTGGGAGCTATGGCCAGGGATGAAATGCACTATTTTATGCTATATTCTCTGAATAGATTTCTTTTTTAAAGTACAATATCATTTGACACTG
Source organism: Lynx canadensis (assembly GCF_007474595.2). NCBI lineage: Eukaryota > Metazoa > Chordata > Mammalia > Carnivora > Felidae > Lynx > Lynx canadensis. Next base: position 152,401,364 of record NC_044310.1, on the reverse strand, counting down.
AACAGGATAAAATAATTTCGCGGGTAAAACAGGAAAACAATGGCTGGATGAAGAAGCATTTAAAAAACGGAGGGCATAATAAAACATCTTCACCTGAAAAACTTCACAAGTTAGCTAAGTGATCAGGTAATGGCCGTGAGACGCAAGGCAAATATAAATGAATGCTCTTGTAGGCATCTGGATGCTTTCAAAAAGATTTACTTAAAAGGAGACCAGTTCAGGTATGTCATTTTAATGAGAAAGGAATGTTCTTAGACTTATGATTCATCATTACTTTTATGAATTCTCTATTCTGTTTAAAAACAAAAAAACAATTCTGTAGAAAACACAAAAACGCTTCTAAATTAACAACTGGGGTGCTTTCTTATGTAAACCAACGGTTACAGATTTTAATTAATTGCTTTTCAAGGATTTTTTTTAACATTTCCTGGAAAATGATTCTAAAATGCGTCTCAACTATACTTCAGTTAAAAAATGATTTTATTTTTTGTATTCAACTGAGAAAATGTATTAATATGTAATAAAATTGTTATTAGATTTCCTTTTTGAAGAAGACTTTACACATGTAAACCCAGACCTCCTTGAAAGTGAATGCTCAATTAAGGAAGAGCGTTCATAGTATAATTTGGGATAAATAAAAGTTTAAGTTTTATAAATATGGAAACTTTTTGAGGCATATGACTTGGTTTAGGCCATAAATAATAAATAACTAGCTAAAGAAAACCTTAAATATGCTTAAACTTGTGATTGAAAATATGCTCTCCACGTTTGTTAAATCATTTAGCATGAACTTCAGATTCTGAGATTATTAATAGGAAAGCAGACGATTTTTAGGATAAAAGCAAGTTAAAAAATCTCTTTTCTTTCTCTGTCATTTTCCTCCTGTTTTCTCTGTATCTTCTCTGTAACTACAGACATAACACTTAAATACACACACACATACACACAGGCACCTAGAATTTGATTTTTCTGGGTAGCCTACCTGTATCACCTGCAGGTTCTGGTTTTCCTCTTGTTTAGGGACATTGTGCAACTAGGATGTACACAGTTTAAAGAGGGAGCAGGAAGATTTGACTCATTTACTCTTTCAACATAAGCAACTAAAACTAGCAAATTTATTTATTTATTTTTATTTTATATAATTAAAAAATGTTTAATGTTTATTTATTATTGAGAGACAGAGACAGGCAGAGAATGAGCATGGGTGGGGGGGAGGGGGGGTTGTGGGCAGAGAGAGAGGAGGAGACACAGAATCCGAAGCAGGCTCCAGGCTCTGAGCTGTCAGCACAGAGCCCGATGCGGGGCTCGAACCCACAAACCGCGAGATCATGACCTGAGCCACCCAGGCACCCCTATTTTATATACTTTTTAAGTTTCATTTGAGAGAGAAAGAGAGAGAGAGAGAGAGAGAGAGAGAGAGCCAGTGGGGGAGGGGAAGAGAGAGAGGGAGAGAGACAGAATCCCAAACAGACTGCACTGTCAGCATGGAGCCCAGGTCAGGACTCCATCTCATGACCTGAGCTGAAGCCCGATGCTTAACCAATTAAGCCACCCACGTGCCCCAAAACTAGCAAATTTGAAAATAAGTTTCTTTCATTGTGATTGAACACTGGGCATCCTATGTAAGTGACAAATCTCTAAATTCTACTCCTGAAACTAGTATCACACTACATGTTAACTAATTAGAATTTATTTTTTTATTTCATTGTTTAATGTTTATTTATTTTTGAGAGAGAGAGAGACAGAGCTCTAGTGGGGTAAGGGCAGAGAGAGAGAGGGAGACACAGAAACTGAAGCAGGATCCAGGCTCCAAGCTGTGAGCATAGAGCCCAACATGGGGCTCAAACCCATGGACCATGAAATCATGACCTGAGCCGAAGTCGGACGCTTAACCTACTGAGCCACCCAGGTGCCCCCAATTAGAATTTAAATAAAAACTTGCAACGTTAAAAAAAATGTTTATTTCAAATTATCTGCTAATTTAAAAATGCGACTGTTCTCTCCCTTTTCCTTAAAATAGTAACAAATACCGTAAATAGCTTATCCATATCTTAAGGAGGCCAATAAAGTAGTTTATTATAGGTAAGAAGTATACAATTGTCATATTGATTATGTCATATAGAAGCAACATCCTTACAGCTTTTAACTCTAAGGGCAGTATTGAGAGCAAATTTATTCTTAACTGCTGTATTAGAGACAAAAGTAAGTCATATTTATTCACAACCGAAGAGAGATTGGAATTGATTGTAGAATTATAAGCAAAAGAAAGGATATGTATTTCATGTGGTTAATGTCACTGGACTAATCATTCTTTTAAGTTTATTTATTTATTCTGAGAGAGAGAGAGAGAGAGAGAGAGAGAGGCAGAGAGAGAGGAAGAGAGAGGATACCAGGCAGGCTTCGGCACCTACAGTGCATTGACTCACAGTCAGGAACCCTGAGATCATGACCTGAGCTGAAACCAAGAGTCAGAGGCTTAACTGACTGAGCCACCCAGGTGCCCCCTAGACCAGTCACTTTTAAAAATTCAGCCAAGGCCTAAAGTTTTCTGTTTTGTTTTGTTTGGGTGTAATGGCATTGTCTATCGTAACAGTAAGTGAAATGAAATACTGTGTAGTTACATACTGTCAGAGGGAACACGATCAAGATAGAATCTGAAGAAACAATTTCCTTACTTATGGTCCCTCCTATTGTTAGCATTTCCCCAAGGCTAGGTTGTTGGGCACCCCCACCAGGACAGGAAATGCCACTTTCTTTGAGGATGCTGCTATCCTCTCTTCCACTTCTGTCTCATTATGTAGCATTCTTTGTTTTTACAAATGGAAGAGCCAACGGCGCTAATGACTGGACTGTCATTCACACTGCACTTTTAACAACGTTCTGTTTATCTGGAAATTAGAGCATCCTAATTATAGGTGGTGCTCAGGTTTATTTCACCAGACCATAGAATGGGGCCTCGGTGGGGAGAACGGAGACACAGGGAGAATAGTGTTATGAGCCAGAGCTCTTCACGGACCATGTTGATTGTATTCGAAAGCAGTTTATCTTCATACGTTGTCTTATATGGAAGAAACAACCCTAAACCTACCTAAACTCATTTCATATGTAGCTTTTTCCACTGCCTTCAGATCAAAGTTATTTTCTTCAGGCTGGACTAAATTATACACAGGTCCCTGGAGTGAAGGACACTGAATTAATGCACTATGTCACCCAGCCCTGACTATAGAATATTTTTATCAAAGTCCAAGACACTATTTTGCTATTGCATTAAAAATTAATGCCCAGATTGCCAAAAAGAGAAAAAATGCATAAATAACCTAAACAAATTTTGTCTGAGCTTTGCACACTGTAGAGTCACCTTAAGCAGAGTTTTTAAGGAGAACGGTTGAAGAGTTGTATGCGTATATGTAAGTAATATTCTACTTCTTTGTCTAATTACGAGAGAGCCCTCAGTCTTTAATAAGCAGTCTCAGTGGTCTATTTTGTTTTATGTAAACTGTCTTTTTAGAGTAAGGTTCCAGAGGATCACAGAAAAAGAGGATGAATACAAATTGCATCTTGCACAATGTCGTGGGGCTTGAGAGATTCTGAAATTTGTTTATGACCCATGTCAGCATGGTGTGTTGAGCAAAAGTGAATACAGTTCAGTTTAAATATAACTAAATTGAGCTCTGCATTTATATACTTGAAATAGAATACACATGTGCAAATAACTATTTAGAAATAGCCGTATGTGCGCATAATGATTAACATAACATTTTAGGATCGTGACCAAGGAAATTAACCAGCCATGTCATAATTCAAGGTTGGTACCATGCTCTGTTTGTGTTAACTGAACGTGCAAATTTATTGTATATGGCACAATGGTAACTTGAGAATCAATTGAAATCACCTCAGACTTTTAGGACAATGGTAATGTTGCCTCGGCAGAGACCTTTGTAAAAATAAAGACTCAAAACACGTAGAAAATGCACAATACTTTCGGCGTGTGGCTTTCTCTTTCTGGATCGACCATACAGGCTGGCTACTATGAATCTAGCATGGGGCTTTCAGGTTGTGTTAACCCCGTTTATCCCCGCACGCTACACAGCTCACCTGTTATTTACACACATAAGAGGGTTGATACCGCAGAACAAGGGGAGTGCTCTGTTGTGACACAGAACATACATATTCATTAGCCCGGCAGTCCCTATGGACATATGTGGTATGTCCTGATGATCTTTGTATGACAAAAAGAACTGGGGGGAAGGGTAGATGGCTGTAATGGATTGAAAACTTATATGGGGAAAGGGAAGAGACAGCATGAGCGATGAAAGGCCATAAAGGAACATCTTTAAAGGTTAACTACAAAGCACTATTTGAGCTGGTTACAAATTGTCTAAAAACATTCACAGAGGTAGAATAAACAAAGTATTTGACTTAACATGGAAAAATCAGTCCTCTTGCCTAGTAACCCTCAAACTCTTTCCCTGGCAAGAGTTGATGACACCTGACACTAAATACTAAGATTCAGAGTATGAATCATGTGTATATTTTAAATTGCATGTATATGCAGGCGCCCGGGTGGCTCAGTCACTTAAGCGTCCAACTTCGGCTCAGGTCATAATCTTGCAGATCGTGAGTTCAAGCCCCACATCGGGCTCTCTGCTGTCAGTGCAATGCACTGTCTCTGGTTTAGAACTTCTGTCTCTGTCTCTCTCAAAGCAAACAAACAAACAAACAAACAAACACTTAAATTGCATGTATATGCATAGCCTTGTGTTCTTGGGAATTACTTTTGGTAATACACTTTTAGATTATACACAGACTTTTCGACACTGTTCCTTTACTTAGGTTAGTACTCAAAAATTTTTACACAGAAACTTTTGTAAAACCCAGCCCTTGGGGCGGGGCGGGGAAGGGGAACCCAAATGAATGAACAAACAAAAACTCTACATTTATAATTTTAAAATATATGGATTTGATGTGAGCATGATTATATGTTTATTTGAAAACTCGGACTTGAGTTTTGGAAATGTTAGGACCTCACAGGGAAAAAAAAAATTAATTGAATTATGTTTATGATTTCCTGGGCTGCTTCAAGAGATAGGCTGTCCATCCTGATCATATATTGAATGTAAACTCAGTGGACTAAATGTGTCTTTCTTTCATCAGGGTAAGTTGCTTTGCATAAGTGCTCATGCATTCATCCTCATAAGTGTAAGCCATCCTCTTATAAACATCTTATATGTTAAAAATGATGACCTATCAGACCAACGCATAACAAGTTTCCTCCTCAGTATGAAATATTGGCAAAATAGTCATTTTTACATTTGGCCATATTTCGTTGCTATGAATAAAATGTGATATATTTTAGGGACACTGATTCAGATCATAAGCCACACACAAATTTAACTGAAGGGCGGGGTATATATCATTCTAGTCCCAGTCACGATGCCCATAACACTGAATACCAGTTCTTACTATGCCCCAAATGATGATACGTAGAACAAGATCGGTTGCTTACGCAGATACCAGCCATGCAACGACTTTCCGTAAAGAAGTAAGAAGCGTAACTTTGGAGTAACTTAAACAGTATCTCAGAAGTTGTACTCATGACTGACTAATAGGGGAAGCTCTACAATTAAACGGAGCTTTGGTTTGTGGTATCAGAACCTATGGCATATTCAAAGGAGCATATTAGGAATGGTGGGGCTTGACATAGGGAAGACAGCGAGAAAAAGCATCAGACACATCAGAGCACAGGGGGAAACACTAAAATAAACGGCAACGTGGAAACCAGCTTTTTAAGAAACCGTTATTCATTATTCTACACTGCTGTCCTAACGATACTGAATCAACAAGAAAAATATCCATTACTTTCCTTGCGTTTTGATTAAGGGGACAGGAATGCATATAATAAACAGTGTGTAAGAATTTTCTTTTCTAAAGATACTACTTGTTTTGGGGCCTGGGTGGCTCAGTCAGTCCAGCGGCTGACTCTTGATTTCGGCTCAGGTCATGATCTTGCGAACCTGAGGTCAGGCTCCGCAACGGACTCCGTGCTGACAGCGCGGAGCCTGCTTGGGGTTCTCTCTCTCCCTCTCTGTCTGTCCCCCACTTGTTTTCTCTCTCTCTCTCTCAAAATAAATAACTAAACTTAAAAAAAAATAAAGATACTATTTGTTGAAATTTTAGAACCGCATGCTTGCTAGTTTTCAAGAAAACGTACTTAAGTATAAAAGCTGAAGCTTGAAGCGTCAGAGTGAAGTCATAAATTTGGTTGTTTATGTGACCAATAGGCACCATAAAAATACCCGATGTTTTACTAGGGAGCGGGGCCACCATGACACAGGGGAGAGGGCATGCCATGTCCAAAGTGGGCAGCTGGGCCTCAGATTCAGCCAGGTAAGAATGAGTCTAGTGATACATAAGATCATTCAGTTTGTCTTGAAATGATAGAAAATATGGAAATACAGATTCTTTTTAAAAAGTTCACTGACTTTTAAAACCCTGTGCTTGGGGGCGCCTGGGTGGCTCAGTCGGTTGAGCGGCCCACTTCGGCTCAGGTCATGATCTCGTGGTCCGTGAGTTCGAGCCCCGCGTCGGGCTCTGTGCTAACAGCTCGGAGCCTGGAGCCTGTTGCCGATTCTGTGTCTCCCTCTCTCTGACCCTCCCCCGTTCATGCTCTGTCTCTCTCTGTCTCAAAAATAAGTAAACGTTAAAAAAAAATTAAAAACAAAAACAAAAACAAAAAAAAACCCTGTGCTTGGCCAAAGAAAAGACGGTTGCAGGCTGTATGCTGCCCCCAGGCAGTCAGGTGTCAGTGTCTCTACATTAGAGGTGAGGTATTGGAACTGTACTTACCAAGGACCATTTAGCCAGAAATGTGTCCGTGGTTGTTAGAAAGGATCGCCTTATGCAAATATGGTGAAATGGGAGGAGGGAGTGATTTGCTTCAAAATGTATTATCATTCGGAGTCTTGAGGTGTGAAAGTGTGATTTAAGGAGAAAAATCATTTGACAGTATTGCTGTGTAATTAGAACGTCTTATTTTGAGGCTGCGGGTTTGGAGATCATTTTTAACTGGATTAAAAACCTCTAAGTACTTTATTTCTTAGCCGTGGTCTCTACCATGTTGAGGAACATTTAAAATAAATAAAATACTAGGAAAACATTTGGAATTGAAAACATTTGAATTTCTGACACTGTTTTTGTAAGATCACGCTCTGTGTTTTGCTGAGTGTGAAAGAATTGCTATACCTTTCTTGTAGCCCACATTCCCACTGGAAAATTTCCTTTTCAGGAGCTGTCTTGAGGTTGAAGAAAAAGTGGTTTATAAATTCTAAGAGTGGTTTTACTTTTTTTCTGTCTAGTCAGTTTTGTTTTGTGTTTAATACACTTGTATTATTTTTCAAAACCAAAGGATAGTAAGAAATATTTGTATAGCAGTTCACAGCTGGAAAACATTTTCATGAATATTATTACTTTAGGTAATCTTATTAGCAATCCAGTAGGATATATGATACCATTACAGTTCACGTTTTAGAGCTGAGAAAAGTGAGTTTGATGTGCTTAAGTGACTTCACCAAGATTAGTTCAATTAAGTGATGGTTTGAGCAAAGCCAGGGGTCTGGCTCTCACACTCAGGATGCTCACCCTTCCAACAAAATTCTACAACCTTCTTTATGTTTTCTTCAGTCCCTTTCTATGCCAACCATCCAGGCAATGCCTCCAAATAAATGCTGTGTTAGGCAAAATAGTTTTCAACCCCACAGGGCACCATGGTAAGTGAAGTACCAAACTATAGCAGACACTGTCTGGATTGGGGAGTAGGTCACTTTTTACAGTTTCCTTAATCTCTAAAATCAAAGAGAATTTAGAATGCGAAGTTACAAAGAAGACAGAAAGCTGAAAAAGTTTCATTGTCTGAGAAACAGATCCCCTTGACTTAAATTCTTAGCATTGAACCACAGGCTTTATACACAGTGGGCCCTCAAGTTGTTGAGTAAATAAAATGAACGGTCCCTAAGGGCTTCTGATTTTGGTGTCCTGAAGATGAAACCAGATTAAACAGATTAAAGAGAACATACAGTTTCTGTGCTCCGCCTCTCACTTTCCCCCAGCTATTACTTTTAAATATGACATCACATTTTCAGACTGGAATTAACAGGAAACGGACTGAGGAAGATTTCAGATCATATGGGTTATACAGAGAATACCATGTACTGTTGGCCTCTTGGCTTATGAGGGCGAGGCCACAAAAGGAGAATCCTGCCGGGTCTGCTCAAAAACATTTCATTTGGTCGTTGCTCCCCCTGAAGAATCATGATAAGGAGATCCTACATGGGGCCAGTTTTCAGTACCAGGACGTTAGTAGGTGCTCTCTCACGAAGCTCATCACTGCATACTATGCCCATATTTTTAGCCAATGAATTTGCTCCTCTCTTCCTGAAATTCGGAATGCTCTGTGTGTTAGTTCTGCTGTTCCTACCCAGGAGACGATGAATCTGTTGCATTATTAGGCAGAGGGGGCTGTGAACTGTTCTATTCGGGCTGACCCTTGGACAACTCAGGTGTCAAAAATCTGCTCATAACATTTCATTCCCTGAAAACTGATAGCCTACTGTTAACCAGAAGCCTTACCATCAACATAAACAGCCAATGCAAACCTATTTTGTATGTCATATGTATTATATACTGCATTCTTATGATAAAGTAAGCTAGAGAAAAGAAAATGCTATTGAGAAAATCATGGGGCTCCTGGGTGGCTCAGTCGGCTAAGTAACTTCTGCCCAGGTCATGATCTTGTGGTTCGTGAGTTCGAGCCCTGCATCAGGCTCTGCAGTGACAGTGCAGAACCTGCTTGAGATTCTCTTTCTTCCCCTCTCTCTTCCTGCCCCTCCCCCACTTGTGCGCAGGCACACGCTCTCTCTCTCTCTCTCTCTCTCTCAAAATAAATGAACTTAAAAAAAAAAGAAAATCATAAGAGAAAATACATCTACAGTATTGTCATGTACTTATCAAAAATATCTGCATGTAAGTGGACCCACATAATTCAAAGCTGTGTTGTTCAAGGATCAACTGTACTTTGTTATACTTACCCCAGGAGTGATTGTTTTCTAAAGAGAACATGGATAAATGCAGTATTAAATCATTTTTCAAAATGTATTTAAATAAATAATAATGAAAAGTTCAGAGGTACCATAGCCCAAAGGGTTGTAACAGGTGTAGTGATGCCGGGCAGGCCCGTGTGTGCATCGTGCCGCAATCCTAGAGCAAGCAAGCCCTCCCTGCCTGCAGGTGTTTGCCTCAGGTCCCTGCCCTTAGGACTTCAGCCAGAATTACCTTTTGGGAACCTTGTAGAGAACGGCTCTTTTAGACCCGATGAACTGCTGAGCAGCATAGGTATGTTAGGTAGGGGTGGGGGTGGGGTAGTGAGGGCCTGAGGTGACTATTTCCAGGAATGTATGCTAAAAATAGATTCCAGGGGGGCGCCTGGGTGGCTCAGTCGGTTAAGCGTCCCACTTCAGCTCAGGTCATGATCTCGCGGTCTGTGAGTTCGAGCCCCGCGTCGGGCTCTGTGCTGACAGCTCGGAGCCTGGAGCCTGTTTCAGATTCTGTGTCTTCCTCTCTCTCTGACCCTCCCCCATTCATGCTCTGTCTCTCTCTGTCTCAAAAATAAATAGACGTTAAAAAAAATTAAAAAAAAAATAGATTCCAGGGGCTTAGTTTTTTATTTCCGATTTCCTCCCATCCTGAAAGTTGTTTTTATATCCTGCGATTTCTCTGCATAACCGTTTCCTTATCATTTTGAAGCTATGACAGAGCTTTGAAGGGTGTCGCACTTGTTTTGTCTCAACAGAGTTCAAGAACAAAATGGAGCGAGTAAAGCAGTGAGGCAGCACTGTTTAGCAATTAAGCCTAAGTTATAAAGTGGTCAGGAATGATAAGAATGGGAAATGTTATCCAAACTGTCCAGTGTTATGGGAAATATAGGCTTGTTCATTGATATATACAGAGATTCCTCTTATAACAATAAAATAACAAAACGCTCGGGCTTTTTACAGTAGTATCAATCATTCTTGCGTAATACTTATGTTAAAGTATCTTAAAAGCAATTTTCTTTAAATTACATATTTTAAAAACAAACGCGTTGCCTCGTGAAACTTGCCAGCCGTGGTAAGAATTTTCTGATCCTTTCAAAAACAAAAGCTGATGTTTTGGAACAACTCGTCAATTGTGTTGAAGAACTATTCTTTTTTTTCTACTTTCCTTTGTTTCCTGAATTTTTATGGTACCTAGTTAATAAGCTATTTCTAAACAGCAGTGGAAGTTCTTCTTCTGGAGTCATGTTTCTAACAATGGTGAAATAGTATTGTTTCTGAGCTTTTTCTCTTCATGTTCCAAAGAGAAACCATCTGAAAGCTGTTTTTAAAGCCCATCTTATTATTTGGGTGCCAAGTTAAGTGACATACACGTGCTGCTTCCTACTCACGGACAACGGCAATACAATCAAATGGGGCATGCTTTTTTGTTCAAAGAACATTTGGCTCTACAGTTTGCTTCTATTTCACATCAGAAACATCACCGTCGATAAACAGAACAATAATAACAGCAACACAAACAGGCTTGGCTCGCCTTCCAATTATTATTAAAATTCAAGAAACTGATGAAAAAGTTCTTTGTGCTCCCAAGGCCAGGACAGTCTCCTGAACGCTGGCTTCTTCAGCTGCCACTAAGAACTAGCTCATGGTTAACTATGAACTTACACTTTCAGGTAATATTAATGATTTTAAAACACAGGGTAAGTACTCATGTTCCAAGGGATGTGATGTGAATGATTCTGATCCCTTAAGGTTATTTCATCAAAGCTCACTCTTGCCTTTTGCAGCCCTGCTAAGGTTACTGTCCTTTAGTATGCATCAATAGATAAACTTTCAATCATCTTGGAAAGCACATCCAAAAATAGCATGAGAATCAAAAGGCAATGGTATATCCGGTAATTGTCCCAAATAAATAATTTTGATAGGATTTTTCTTAATTTCGGATGAAACAGAAACCTTAGGAAATGTATTCGTTTTGCTAGAGTTAAACTCTGCAGACGTACCCAGTGAAAATGACCAACCTACTTTATTTCAACTTGATATTCCTTTCTTTCACAGTGATCATAACTTACTAAAATCATTTTTGCACATTTTGAATAAATGAATCATTTACAAGAAAAAAAATGTAAGCCAATAAGGTGGAAGGATGCCCTTTTTTGTTTTTTAAATAATGATTCTAAATCTAGAGCATTTCATTGTTTTTAATGGGCTTTTATCATGTATGTTGACTAATGCCAACAATGGCTGAGCTCAGCTAACTGAAAGGAACCCATGCCTTACAGCGCACGTGCATGTGTGTGCACGTGCGTGTGTGTGTGATGTTGTGTTTGTGGTAAATTCCATTTCCCATGACTCCCAAAATATTTTCGGAGACCTCCTCTCAAGACATTTATTCACGTTTCTTCTGTATCAATCTAATCAAATTTCCACTCATGGCACATGTGCCTTCTTATTTTCTCAACTCTGTATTTGATAATCTCTTAAAGAAAAAACCCTAATAGAAATTCCCTGGAAATAATTTACAGGACTAATGAATTTGTAGGTCTTTTAGACAGTTCTACATTACAGTCACATTAATATTCTTTCCTTTTTTATAAGGCTTGAAGTAAATCCCATGACACTAGAAGAATTTAGATACTGATTACTTGCGATTGGTTCCTGGTGATTTGCTCTTAATAATTTCCAGTTGAATTTAATGAAAGTATGATTCCTGAAATGCTGCTTCATTAAAATTGCATCTTTTCCCCTTTAAGTGTGGTTTCGGTCATTTCACCCATTCTGCGATGTGTTTTCCTGCCCGCCTCCCCCCCCGCCCGCGCCCGTTAAAAAGAAATGATTGAGAAAGCAGAGACAATTAAGAATATCACTTCAGTCCCTCCTAGAACTCACCCCCAGAGTTTCTCCGACTGAAATGATGCAAGCTGTACTTCATCAGGATTTCACAATTTTTTTCCCCACTGATATTTTTCATAGAGTTTTAAAAGAGAAACACAGGAAGATTTGGGAGGAGTAAGGGAAAGGAAAGTGAAGAAAGAATCTGTTGCATCTGCAGGAGAAGTAGAAGGTCTTTTGTATTTTTATTTAAAAAAAAAAAAAAAGCGAGAGCTTGATTAAGTTATACCGTGCAGCATTCAGACTTAATTTAACTGAGATGGTGATTTGCAAATGAATATCTACATGGATCCTTTTTAAAAATCCAAATGCAAATGAGTACAACTGCAGTAAAATATATTTGCAAATGAATCCTGTTGCTTTATTCATTTATTGTGTAATTACTGCAATCCTTCCCACCTTGTTTTCAGTATTTCTTAATCATTAAGTCGGAAGCATGACAGCAGTGCCAGCCCTGGCATGATTCTCTTTGACTAAAACCTTGTAAATTAACACAATTAGCACAGCATCATCCTGCTAATTAACTTCCAGTGTCTGGTGCAGTGGTTTTGCAAACAAGGAAGAGGGAGTCAGAAGGGAATCAACATGCCATTCTGTTACCAAACTCTGTGCCGTGTTCAGTTTCGCTCAGCAAGTCAAAGCTGGCCATGTCAGAAGCCAGAGTCAGGGAATGAAGAGCTAAAGGGGTTGGAGAAGGAAGGCAGAAGGGGGTCGGAGCTGTCAAAATAGACTGCAGTAATTCAGAAGGGAGCTGATGCCACAGATGCTTCACTCAGACCAGGCCTCCTCTTTATCCAGGAATCTCTGCCAGAGGGCATAAGACAGTTCACAAAATTCACTTTGGGTAACACAAAGGAGATGAAGGAGGCCTACTTAATGTAGCTGGCCCAGAATAGGAAGTGTTGGAACCGAGCAGAGATTGGAATGGGGTGAGCCAGCCCTGGGAAACAAAACAGGGTTCTGGTGCTCTCCTGTAACCAAGTCTATGTGAATCCCCGAGGGTACGTTATAAATCCCTTCGGGTGCGGGTTCCCTAATCTGTGAAATAAGGTCATTTCTAAGGTCTCTTTAAACTGTGAAATTCAAGTGATTCTCTGATTCTGAGCAAATACTCTTGCTTTACAGTTTGCTACTTAAGTCACCTTGCTTCAGTTAGTAATCTAGCAGGTGATAGAATTACCCATAGCATCTCATTATCTGGCTGCACTCTGAGTTTATGCCACACACTGCTTCCCACAGAAATGTAGAGAGAATTGGGGCGCCTGGGTGGCGCAGTCGGTTAAGCGTCCGACTTCAGCCAGGTCACGATCTCGCGGTCTGTGAGTTCGAGCCCCGCGTCGGGCTCTGGGCTGATGGCTCGGAGCCTGGAGCCTGTTTCCGATTCTGTGTCTCCCTCTCTCTCTTCCCCTCCCTCGTTCATGCTCTGTCTCTCTCTGTCCCAAAAATAAATAAAAAACGTTGAAAAAAAATTTAAAAAAAAAGGGGGCGCCTGGGTGGCGCAGTCGGTTAAGCGTCCGACTTCAGCCAGGTCACGATCTCGCGGTCTGTGAGTTCGAGCCCCGCGTCGGGCTCTGGGCTGATGGCTCGGAGCCTGGAGCCTGTTTCCGATTCTGTGTCTCCCTCTCTCTCTGCCCCTCGCCCGTTCATGCTCTGTCTCTCTCTGTCCCAAAAATAAATAAACGTTGAAAAAAAAAAAAAGAAGAAATGTAGAGAGAATCCAGATTCTCTCCCTGTTCTCTATTCTTATAAGAAACAGGTCCCTTTCACCTGTTTCCTTCCTCCCTCCCTCCCTTCCTCTCTTCCTCCCTCCCCCTTCTCTCTCTCTCCACACACAAACACACATAATAGGTATATGCATATATAGGTATATGTGCGTGGACATATATGTGTGTGTGTATATATATGCATATATATATATGTAGGATATATATATATATATATTTGTAGGTATTTGTACGTGTGTGTGGATATATATGTGCATATGTATCCTCCCCTCTTAGCACTGGGAGACTGTAAAGCAGAGGGAAGGATTATAGGAGAAGGAGGGAGAATGCCAGCTGGAAGACCGACAGACAAGTGATGCTTGTTTTTTTTTTCCAGAGACTCAACAACAGAACTGAGAGGCAGAAAGGAGCCAGTTGTAATTCATACCGAGTTGTAGGCTTTGTGCGATGAAAGCGATGGAGCGCTGCCTGGGAGATTGCTTTGCTGCACTCCACGAAGCAGATTTGAAACTGTCGTGGAGCACTTTAGATGAGAGTTGGATTATGGAATGACCTGCTATGTCTGTGTCATATTGTTCTGCGCAGGGAGCATTATACTGTGCTAACTAGGTGTTCAGTGCCAAATAAGAGAGGGGTCCTAGATGTGATCTGTCAGCTGTGTCTCATTTTTAAATTGGTTAAAATATAAAACAGAAACTCTGATGTCAAGAGACGGAACAGCTAGCTATTGCACATGCTTAATAGTATCACGTGCTAGATATTGAAAAGACATGCCTATTTCATTGTAAGAACCTGTGACTGAATTCTAATTTGACAGGAAGGTGTGTGTACATATAGGTGCGTTCCTGCGTGTGGGTAGCAAGTAACTTGATAGGCTTCACAGAAGCAGATTTGCTTATTCCTTAAAAGAAGAAAAAAAAAAGGTCTTCTACAGAGTTCTTGTATAAATTCGGTTTACTTTTTACAAAGGACTGAACTTCGGTCCATTTTATTTATTTATTTATTTTTTTTTTTGAGACAGGGAGAGACAGAGCATGAACAGGGGAGGGTCAGAGAGAGGGAGACACAGAATCTGAAACAGGCTCCAGGCTCTGAGCTGTCAGCACAGAGCCCGACGCGGGGCTCGAACTCACGGACCGCGAGATCGTGACCTGAGCCGAAGTCGGCTGCCCAACCGACTGAGCCACCCAGGCGCCCCAACTTCGGTCCATTTTAAAGCGTACCTACGGTACGGATCGTAAGAGATACGATGAACTGTGAGAATTCTTTATAATGTCGATGTCGTTAGAGAGGAATAGGTAACGAAAGAAGTTGGGGGAAAGCTTTAACACTTCTGATGAGTATCTCTGTAAATTAACGTTTCTCCCCTCCTCGCCCTTTCCTCCCCACCCCCCCCCCCCAACCCCGCAACCCTCAGGCTTGAAGATGCAGTGGACGCCGGAGCATGCCCAGTGGCCAGAACAGCACTTTGACATCACCTCAACCACTCGGTCTCCTGCCCACAAAGTTGAAGCCTACCGAGGTCATTTGCAGCGCACCTATCAGTATGCCTGGGCAAACGATGACATATCTGCTCTGACTGCCTCCAACCTGCTAAAAAAGTACGCAGAGAAGTATTCTGGCATCCTAGAAGGCCCCGTGGACCGGCCCGTACTCAGCAACTACTCGGACGCGCCCTCGGGGCTGGTGAACGGGCGGAAGAATGAAAGCGAACCCTGGCAGCCTTCCTTGAATTCGGAAGCGGTCTATCCCATGAACTGTGTCCCGGATGTCATCACGGCCAGCAAAGCCGGAGTCAGTTCGGCCCTCCCTCCGGCAGATGTCTCTGCCAGCATAGGGAGCTCTCCTGGGGTGGCCAGCAACCTGACAGAACCTAGCTACTCGAGTAGTACCTGCGGAAGCCACACCGTGCCCAGCCTTCACGCAGGGCTCCCGTCTCAGGAATACGCCCCGGGATACAACGGCTCGTATTTGCATTCGACGTACAGCAGCCAGCCGGCGCCTGCCCTGCCCTCACCTCACCCCTCCCCTTTGCATAGCTCCGGGCTCCTGCAGCCCCCCCCGCCGCCCCCCCCGCCGCCCGCCCTGGTCCCGGGCTACAATGGGACCTCTAACCTCTCCAGTTACAGCTATCCCCCCGCCAGCTACCCGCCTCAGACTGCCGTGGGATCTGGGTACAGCCCCGGGGGCGCGCCGCCGCCTCCTTCAGCCTACCTGCCTTCAGGAATCCCTGCTCCGACCCCTCTGCCCCCCACCACTGTTCCTGGCTACACTTACCAGGGCCATGGTTTGACACCTATCGCCCCCGCGGCTCTGGCCAACAGTTCGGCGAGTTCTCTCAAAAGGAAAGCTTTCTATATGGCAGGGCAAGGAGAGATGGACTCCAGTTACGGAAATTACAGCTACGGCCAACAGAGATCTACCCAGAGCCCCATGTACAGAATGCCCGACAACAGCATTTCAAACTCGAATCGGGGGAATGGCTTTGACAGAAGTGCTGAAACATCATCCTTAGCATTTAAGCCAACGAAGCAGCTAATGTCCTCTGAACAGCAAAGGAAATTCAGCAGCCAGTCCAGTAGGGCTCTGACCCCTCCTTCCTATAGTACTGCTAAAAATTCCCTGGGATCGAGATCCAGCGAATCCTTTGGGAAGTACACGTCGCCGGTAATGAGTGAGCACGGGGACGAGCACAGGCAGCTCCTCTCTCACCCGATGCAAGGCCCTGGACTCCGTGCAGCTACCTCATCCAACCACTCTGTGGACGAGCAACTGAAGAATACCGACACGCACCTCATTGACCTGGTAACCAATGAGATTATCGCCCAAGGACCACCGGTGGACTGGAATGACATCGCTGGCCTCGACCTGGTAAAGGCCGTCATTAAAGAGGAGGTTTTATGGCCAGTGTTGAGGTCAGACGCGTTCAGTGGACTGACGGCCTCACCTCGGAGCATCCTTTTATTTGGGCCTCGGGGAACAGGCAAAACGTTACTGGGCAGATGCATAGCTAGCCAGCTAGGGGCCACGTTTTTCAAAATCGCTGGTTCTGGACTCGTTGCCAAGTGGTTAGGAGAAGCAGAAAAAATCATCCACGCGTCTTTTCTCGTGGCCAGGTGCCGCCAGCCCTCGGTGATTTTTGTCAGTGACATTGACATGCTTCTCTCCCCTCAAGTGAGTGAGGAACACAGTCCAGTCAATCGGATGAGAACGGAATTTCTGATGCAGCTGGACACTGTACTAACTTCAGCTGAGGACCAAATCGTAGTAATTTGTGCCACCAGTAAACCAGAAGAAATAGATGAATCTCTTCGGAGGTACTTCATGAAACGACTTTTAATCCCACTTCCTGACAGCACAGCGAGGCACCAGATAATAGTACAACTGCTCTCACAGCACAATTACTGTCTCAATGACAAGGAGTTTGCACTGCTCGTCCAGCGCACAGAAGGCTTTTCTGGACTAGACGTGGCTCATTTGTGTCAGGAAGCAGCGGTGGGCCCCCTCCACGCCATGCCAGCCACAGACCTTTCAGCCATCATGCCCAGCCAGTTGAGGCCCGTTACGTATCAAGACTTTGAAAATGCTTTCTGCAAGATTCAGCCTAGCATATCTCAAAAAGAGCTTGATATGTATGTTGAATGGAACAAAATGTTTGGTTGCAGTCAGTGATAACTTCTTTAAAAAAAAAATGTAATGAATGTTGGCACACACACATAAAACCTGCTACATAGGGTATAGAGCCCCTTTCCAGTAGTGTTTAAATCGCAAAGGGTACTGGGGAAGATGACGATTGCGTTGCATCTTTAGCGTCAGGGTAGATTTGGAGGAAAAACGCATCAGATGAGAGCTGCTGATTTGAAAGCCCCAGATGACAGAAAGCATCTGTTGATGCTCAGTTCAGTTCAAGCCAGACAACACTCACCAAGGAGCAAGGTGCAAGTGTGTTGATTTCAGAAGGACGTGAACCTTGTGTGTTGATTCCATTCTGCTGTTCTCGAGATTTAGTTGCTGTCAAGTGCCTGGAGTGGTGCTTTATTTTTTGTTTGCCTCACAATTACATTGGTGGCATGTGCTAATATAAAGAGCTTTAACTTCAAACATTATTGGACTAAAGAGATGAACGGTTGTGTTACGACAGAAAACCAGATTTTTGCCATTTTAAGAGCAACAGTATTCCTCAATCCTGTCTGTTCTGCAGTATTAAGCTAAGAACAGTTAAAACAGGGTAACGGTAATCTGGACCTTAATTTCTGCAGTTCATTTCTTTTAATGTTCTTGTCTGCAAAAACTCAGGAAAGCGATTGTGATTTGTACAGTACCTCAAAGGAATGTGTTGAAAGCACTATGTACTGCTGAGAGTAATGGGATAGGCTTCGATGTTACTTTATATTAAAATGTATGTTTACCTCAACAATTGGAAGATAGCAAGGAAAATTACTTTGAATGTATCCAGAAACATACTGACGTGTGATACAACTGAATATTTACGACTTAAAGTAGAAATGGAAGGATTTTTTTTAAAAAAGATTCTTTTACTAATTATGGGGAATAAACCAGAGCAGAATAGTTCTTTATGTCAAAAACTGCAAGAGTTCTTCGTACATTGCTCCTTGATAATGAAGTGAAAATGTTCTTAAAAGGTACACTGGTTAACGGAAAGCTACTTACTCAGTTTATGTTAGTACCTAGAACACTCAGCCACAAGACCTGTTTAGGACCCTGGAAGTCACAGTACCTAAAAACTAGGACTGCCTTTTACTGCATAGGGTGGTGGTGATGTTGGTTTGCAAGTTCTCTCTTAAAACTGCTGGGAATGGTGTCATTCTATTCACTAATCTAGCTTATAGGCTTGTCGTGCTGTTTGATAGAATGCAGAAGATAGCAAGCAAAAACAAAGAAATAAATACAAAATCAACCAATCAACTTTATATATATGTGTGTGTGTGTGTGTGTGTATATATATATATATATCCACAAAGAACATCTATATCCCCTCTCCTTTTTGACTCCTCTCTTCTCAGTGCAATTTTGCTTCTCATTTTGAAATCTTCTGGGCTATAGTGCTCCCACATTCATTTCTACCTCAGTTTTGTCACATTTCTCTTGGACAGTAAAGTAGAAAATTGGAAGTGGAGACACACACACACACACACACACACACATGCGCACACGCATCTATACCTTGTCAAACTCGTTACTTTGTTTTCTCCCATCTTTTCCCATAAGTCTCGTCTCCAGAAACATCAGTCTTCATGCTTGCTTCTGCCTGAGTCCACTCCCACCCCGGCATATGTGGCATTTTTCTTAATTTTCCATTCTTCTCCTGCTCCCCACCAAGTTGTTCTTTGTATCCTTTAATGCTTTATGTGCAACTTTTCATCGATAGCTAACTGATGTTCGTTCGGCAATGCCTCTGAACAGACAGTGTAGGCTGTAGCTTTCCAAAGCCGCTGCCCGTGCATAAGCAGAACAGCCTGGCTTTTTGAATGTATTTTTCCTGGGTTGTTTTTTTCCTTCCTTTTTTTTTTTTTTTTTTTTTTTTTTTTTAGTTGAGAGATGCAGTAACAAAACTGTTGCAAAGCACTGGCATTTTATGTATTCAAAAAGTGATGTACATTTTTTAAAAATTTAAATAAATGCAATGAGAAGCCCCAAGAAAGCTCTTTCTGTTATTGTTTTTTTTTTCCTGCAAAAATTTTGACTGATTTCATTCACGATGTCAAATTCTCTGAGACACTTAACACAGAGAAGCCTAATGAAGGACTTACATCATATTTCTGAAATTTTATGATGCTTGACCACTGCTCCCCCTTTTTTTCTTATTTTTCATGTTGCTAAAAACTGAGCAAATGAACCAAAATTTAATTTACTCTGATATTCTATCAACTAAGACTGTGCTTACATATAAATATTCCATATTAAAAAGCAGTGCCTTTCATTAAGGATACAAAAAATAATATTTAAATACATCCTCTGCTTTTCACAAGTGAATAAATGCTATAATCGTGTTCTGGCTCTACCCTGCACATCTCTTATTGTAAGAAGATTCTAATATCCCCATTAACTTGTAGGTTCATATTGATCTCACTGACAAGTTTACTTTTGCACAGTGCTGACCTATTTTCTGTCTTTTAGACATTACGTTTCATTTCCGCCAACATGCTGTGTTCACTTGAAAGCAACTGGCAAGTTTTGACAAACCCAGTCTTATTTAGACAACTTTGGAAAATCCAATATTGACCCACATTTTTGTGGCTAGTAAGAGTTAATGCCAAATATGACTGCACTGTTGTGTTTTACACTCATTTATAAAACTGAAAATAAATTCAAGGCATACGTATTGGCTTTGAGCTTTAAGGGACTTAAAAAAATTACTTTGAGATGTGAATGGTCAAAAATCCATGTATTTAGGCAGAAGCTGAAGTCTTGTGTGAATTTCATTTAGCCTCGTGAATTCTAGGATTTGATCTCTTAGGAAATTGGGCATGCTGAAGAAATGAAGATCTGTTGGGGGAGATAAGGTGACCTTTGAGTAGCTGGTGCTCTCCTGTGATTCTTTGATTCTGCATGGCAGCATGACGAGCTCTTATATGGACTAGCCTAATAATGAGCTCTGTTCTGACCATCCCTTCTGGAGCGTGGGGTGGGGGTGGGATGCCACATCCTGAGAAATGAATGTGTACAATCAGTGGTAGTACAACTGGGTAATCGGGCTTCATACTCTCGGCCTCTTTTTGACTGCTAAGAATTTGGAGAAGGCCACTAATGAAGGTAAGGTAATGAGCCAGTCCAAATCCCTTGCCGTCTGGCCAGGGGATTTGAGCCAGTCCACTTAACAGCCCCTAATTCTCTTCTTCACAACTGCAATAACATTTCCAACAGGAACAAAAAGGAAGTGAAGGAAACTACTTCAGTAGAAGGATCAATAGAAATTCAAGAGGTAGTTCATAATGACCTTACGTGCGACACAAATGGAAATACCCTACACTCCTGGCATGCTTCTCACCAAAATATTTGGAACATTAGTGACGATATGGAAAACTTTGCTGACTGAGCTGATCAATGGAATGTGAAGGCAGTATACTTTAAGGCTATTTACTTTCACACAGAATGTTTATCTATTAGTCAGTTTGTATTCCACTCAAATGCAGATAGACGGGTATAATGTTTTCTTGTGCATTTGAAACCTATCAAGGAGAAAATAAACCATTCCACTAAAATACATAGGCCAAGCACCATCTGGGCAAGTGATAAAAGCTATCCAGAGGCTATGCTATGTAAAATAGCAAGGTCAATTTACATGGGCTGCATAGTACTTGGCTATGCAGTTTTCAGAAGAATACATCCCAAAAAGTCCAAATTAATTCCTACAATAGGTCTTTGTAAATTTACATCTATTCGTGGGTTGGAAAATACGTTTTAGAGGCATTTAGAAAGTGTATCTCTAAAAACGTGTCCAACTCCAAACAGAAAGATGCTACCAGAATCCCATTCTCATGTTTCTTAGCAAGAATTGGCTATCATGATCATTGAAACTGTATTTTGCAAAGTGAAAGGGACACAGTTTGTTGAAGTATTGAGGCCACTAAGGTAAAGTTCTAATATATATATATATATATATATATATATATATATGTAATTAGCGTGTGTGTTTGTGTGTGTGTGTATGTGTGTGCTGTTTTCACCACCACTTATTTGAACTTTAAAACTAACATCTCTTTTACATTATTCAGAAGCAACTGGTTCCTTCCTTTTCTTCACATGTGCGGATACACATGGCCACGTGACAGTTCCGAGTGTTTTCATGTGTTTTTTTCTTTTGAAAAGTAAAACCTTCGGTTATTGAATCACTTGCCGATTTTCATATGAAGCACATTAGCAAACGTGGAGCTATTAGT